>NC_058130.1:596159647-596206986 GCF_016433145.1 Gracilinanus agilis
GTCTACATATATATATATATATATATATATATATATATATATATATATATGTATGTATTCCAGGGAAAGAAATGAAGGTGGACGTCCTTGGCTCCATGACTTCTCTGAGTAGTATAAAGAAAACACCTGTGCCAAAGATTTTCTATATTTGTTTAGTGCAAGATCTCTTCCACCCCTTCCCCAGGAGAACCATCCCCCAGGAATTCATAAGTCTTACCCAAGTGGGTGGCAGCTTGCTGAGTGGCCCAGGAATAGTCCTTAACCCAGTAAGACAAGTCCCACATACCTTCACCCTATTCACCTCTAAACTTCAAGGTAATTGCATGCAAATGGAAGGAAGCTGGGAGGTAAACAGGAGCCATACCTCTATCAAGCATCGGGGCACTTCCTGGGTGCTGCCATTGCCCGACCTGACATGGGAACTTTCTTCTTATCTACCGCCTCCACCCCCCATCCCACACCCCAGTTCTGTTTACTTCACCTGTTCAAAGACACTTTCATCGCCAGTGCTCCTCCCATTTAAGATACTAATCTAGCACGGAAAATAAAATGGGCATCACTTTCTGTGCAGCTGGGGAGACTTATTTGAAAAGAAAAGTCATTAAATAAAAGCAGCACAACCACCATCACCCCAAATATTTAAAACGCATAATCCATAGGGAAGAAATGTTTGTGTTTCCAAAAACATTTTCTTTTACCTTTTATACATAATGAGACTTTTTTCCTGCTTACTTGGCATCAGTTAGTCTGTATATTTAAGTATGAATTTTGACTTTAGAGGGAACGGGACTTAGCAAATGCTTAGGAGGCTGGCTGGGATTTGGGCCGGGGGAGCAACCTCCAAGGCAGATCCATTCAACCCTGCTCAGTCATCTCCTATTTTTAATATTAAAAGGAATACTGAGTGAAGCAGGACAGAACACAGTGTTCTAGGAAACCAGTAATCAAATGGCCTAAAGCTAATGTTTACTTTCTGGAATGTTTTACAGCGGCAATACTTGGAGACGTAAAAAAGAGAATGCCTAATAATAGCCTTTCAGCTACAGAAATAGAAAAGCGGCATAGACATGATAATTGAATTTGGTTTAGATGGTCAAAATCTGTGTTATTCTACAGCTGTATTTTCCAAACCATCTACTTGACTTTTAATATATGTTCTGTTAGGTTGGGTGGGGGAGGATGAGAGAGGTTGTTTCTTTTTCTCAACACTGCTTTTGAGAATTGCTAATTACCCTTTTCATGGAATCACAGAAACTCAAAAGTTGGAAGGAAACACAGGGATTCTCTAATTCAGCCCATACCTGAGCAGGAATATGGTCTACAATATCCTTAATATTCCTTGACAACTCTTCCCAGCTTTATTATAATAGTCTTCCTCATTCCACCTTGAATCTTCAACCTCTCTCTTGCCAGTGGCTCTTTCTAATCTATCCAAAAATATATTCTGGCCTCCAAAATACTATGAATTTTTTTAACCAAACATCTCCCTTTCATTGTTAAACTTCTTGAAAAAGTGCCTTTGAAGTTTTACTGTCTTGCCAATAATCAACTCATCATCATCATCTCAGATCATGTCACTCAGTCACTCAGATTATGACTTCTGATCCAATTATTCCATGAAACTGTTCTCTGAGAGCTCAAAAATGACTACCTAATTACTGAATCCCATTGTATTTTTTCAATTCTCATCTTTCTCTTTCTCTACAATATTTTATCCCACTGAGATTTATTTTTCTAGCACAATTTAACTTCTCCTACTACCCATACAAGTACTTTCTTGATTAACCCAAATGCCTATTCTCCATCAAAGCTGATCAAAAGAGGATCCTATCGATTTCTAGTCAGGGAGGACTTAAAAAAAAAAGAAGAATGGATATGTCTACTCCCAGAAACACTTAAGTTATATATCTTTGCCTGCTTGCCCTTTGACCTATATTATTCAACATGGCACAAGTCACTAGCTAACCAAAAGCTGAGTTTTTGTTGCACTTCAGGATTAAGTGCCACTTGTATTATGGGACCACAGTGCTAAAGTAGTTGTGAAATTTTAGCTTGTGAAATCTGTGCCTTGATTATGTTCAGAATAAATATTTATCCCCAAACCATTTTAGAAACATCCAAAAGATGATCATCTGATCCTGAAGAAGGTCTGTTTTATCTCAAATTTTGCATTGTGGCTGAAGCGATAGAAGTTACTCTTTGACTATATAAAAATGTGACAATCCGTAGAATTAACTGTCAGTATCCTGGGGAAAGGATTTCTTGAGGATATTTAGGAAGGGGCACACTCCCATAGGAAAATAACAAACCAACCTCTGTCAGCCGGAGGGATAAAAAATATGATTGACTATGTATACTGTGAGGCAGCTGATTGACTCAGGGGGTAGAATGTTCGGCTTGGAGTCAGAAGACCTGAGTTAAAATTTAGCATCAGACATCTACTAAATTGTGTGACCTTGAGCAAGTCACTTTCTATTTGCTTTAATCCAAATGGCAAACTGCAATATCTTTGCCAAGAAAACCCCAAATGGAGTCATAAAGCATTGGACAATATGGAATGACTAAAAAATAACAACAACAGTACAGGTGTGCTGTGCTCTAGATTTTTTATAAAAGCACTCCCCTTTAAACTTTATTCTTCCATCATTTTCAGAGGAGGGCAAAGGGTTTCAAATGAAAGTCAATAAGCCTGGCTTTTAGTTTCAGCTTTGCCACTAGATTTTTTTTAAATCCTTACCTACTGTCTTGGAGCCAATACTGTGGATTAGCTCCAAGGCAGAAGAGTGGTAAGGGTAGGTAATGGGGGTCAAGTGACTTGCCCAGGGTCACACAGCTGGGAAGTATCTGAGGCCAGATTTGAACCTAGAACCTCCCATCTATAGACCTGGCTCTCAATCCACTGAGCTACCCAGCTGCCCCCCCCCACTAGATTATTAAATAACCTTAAATGCCTACAATGTGTAAGGTCAAACCCTTTGGCTCATGTTTAAATGCCAAAAGTCTACTAGTGTTGGGTATGAATAGGCTGCTACAACACATTAACAAACAAGAAATCAGAAAGGGCTCTAGAGTATAAGACATCATCAAAAAAAAACACATGAACAAAAAAGAAGATTGGTTGGTCACTCAGTGATGTTAACAGTTAACAGATTGCTCCTTTCCTTCATTGGTATCCTCATGGTGTCAAGAGAAATTGAAGAAGATCCCAGCACGTTCAATGGGCCAACTGTGAGGAACTTAGAGTTGGATGTGGACATGCATAGATGAGGTTGTTATCATCATCATTGTGGTGAATGTCTATATCACTGAGATAAAAAATGGATTTGAATATTTGAGTATATATATACACATATGTACATGTTTATATGTGTGTACATGCATGTGTATAGTAGGATGCTACACCGGACATGGGCAAGAAGGTACAATAACAATACAATCCTGCATTCTTTGAGTAAAGATACAACATGTATACAAGCATATTTAATACAAAAGAAAAAATGATAGCAGAGGAAGATAAAATATTCTAGAAGCAAGGTGTCAAATTTGGCCATTGGGCCAAAAGAGATAGACAAAACTATGGAGTAGGGTCTACAACCAGACTAAAATGTAATTGGGAAATGTTTAAAATATATTTTTTAAAAATATACATATACATATATATATATATATAAATTAACATTTTAGAAAATGTTAATTTGAGGTTTTCTAAGTCAATATGATGCCCTGCCTATGAAAACATGGAGGTGAGGGGAAATTTTTTTCTGTTTATGTGATTATCAGAGAAGGCCACACAGGAGAATAAGCATCTTTACTGAGGCTTAAAGGAAGGTAAGGATTCTGAATGTCAGAGTTGAGGAGAAAGTGCATTTTTGGAGAGGAATCAACTGCAGTTGAGTGAACAACATGATTGGCAAATGCCCTACCTGGAAGAGCAGATCTGGGGATCTCCAAGATAACTCTGGTCTCCAAATTCCCTTGCTAAGAGAGTCTATAATCAGTGAGAATTTATGGCCTCCAGAAGTCAGTGAAGTATTAAAGATGACTGAATATAACCCTTTGTTCTGAATGACTGATTTTCTATGAGTAAAATTTTGATTTTCTTCCTTTTCACTCCAGGTACAGAAAGTCCTAATACTCTCACCCATTGTTTTCTGCTTCCCAAATAATCATTCTATGCATTCTGTCAAATTAGGGTCATGGCAGCAAACCAGATATCCCAGCATTCAAAATTCCCTTTGTGAAATGCCTGCTGACTGTAGCTTCCCCATCTGCAGTGGGTCCCCATCGATGGGAAGCTTCTGAAATTGCAAGATGTGTTATTTTTATATCTATTGTTTACTAATAATATGGATAAATCCAGTCTCCTCTCAATGGCCTTTTGCTCCTGAACAAGTGAGAAATATGCCCTAGTTTATCACATGTTTTCTTTTGTTGAGAAATGATTTCATTTGCCATTATAGCACCCAAGAGTCCTCTACACTAGCTGGCCAGGAAGGGATGATTCTACATGATTTATTGTTTTTATAGAGAAAAGGAAACTGCATTAAATCAAGAATCAAATTAAACATTGGCGCTGAAAGTGGGTAGCTTTGCATGATAACTGTTCTTTGTCAAGTGTAGTAGAAGGCTGCAAGATTGAAAAACAGCCTATAATGTAATAATATTTTATCACCAAATCACTGAAGCTTAGGACTGGATCAAACCTTGATAAGTCACTTAATTTGTAAGTTTAATACCCCCAGGTTTTATATAGTCCAAGAAAACCATCACAAACAAATGTTCTCAGGATTATAGATTTAGAGGTGGAAGAGATCATAGAGTCAGATAGTGATGAGATATGTGAATTGTATGTTCTTCAACTGTCCATATCTCTGTTCTTAGCTCAGAACCCATCAAAGGTAGATCTGGAAGAGTTTCCAAGAACATCCAATTCAATGTCTTCATCTTTTACAAAGGAGGAAGTGAAGACCCAGAGAAGTTAATTGACTTCCTCAATGTCACACAAGTAGTAGATCAGAGAACAGAGATTCAAACTCAAGTCCTTTGACTTCAGATCCAATACCCTTTCCACAGCACTATAGCACCTCCCATGATAATGAAGCAATCCTATTTTTAAAGCTCTCCAAACATTCTCCACTTGCCTTTGGTCACCCATTCCTGTATTTAACAACCCTCTCAATTACAAGAAAGGCTCTCAAATTTATTTGAATATGCAAGAAGGAGCATTTAACTAAAAGATACATTTTGGAATGGGTCCAGTGCACCTGAGGATACTTTAGTTACCTCTGAGGTCTGCATTGACAGATACTAAAGCAAACAAAACCTTATCCTCCATATTTCTTCCTTGCTTGTTCGGAAGGTTACCCTTTTTCTCAGCATTTCTTTTATTTAGGTGTATTCTCCATAACTTTCCACATCTCTTTCTTTACCCAGAAGTCCAAAAACAGATGTTACAACTATTTTTTCATATCTGTATATAGAGCCTAGCACAGTGTCAGTCATAGGTTTAAATGTTTGATAGAAATCTCTTGGCCTAATCATTGCATTTGTTAAGGAAAATAAAGGTGGTGAGTATGTGTACTGGGGTGGGAGGGAGGGAGACTCGGTTATGATTTGATAATCAGGTTTTCTGTATTTTCAAGAATCTTGCTGCTTCATGAAACATGAAAGAACCCCAAACTCCTTTTATGTATAGCAATGAAATCATCCAAGAATGCATTTCAAATCTAAATGGTTCATAGAATTATATATTTAGAGCTGCAAAAGACTTTCCAGTCCTCAAGTCCAAATTTTTCATTTTAGAGTTTAGGAAGATGAGATATAAAAAAGTTAAAATGACTCAGTCAAAGGTAGATTGTAAGTATCTGAGGACGGATTTGAACCTGGATCTTTCTGACTCTTGGTCTAATGCCTATTCTGCTGTGCCATGTTTCCTCTCAAATCAAAAGACTTCATCGTGTGACATTACCAGGAGGTGTTCATCCAAGCCCGTATTCCCAAAGTCAAATGAGATTGACTACAACCAGGGTGATATGACTTTAGACAATTTCTCTACACCCTTTCAGCACAAATATCATTGCTTTAATTGGTCACACACTCCTGCCTACCCCAGTAGTTCAAGTAAGAACAGAAAGGATCTCCAGGGGAACATTGCCTTCCTGTTAATATTGGGTTGGAAAGCTCTGGGACTGCATTCTGCTATATTCTTTTCTACTTTTACTTCCAAACACTGCCTCCACTCAGCAAAAAGACCTATTTTATCTTGGTGTCTTCTTGCCAATGATCATATTTTCAGAATGACTGAAAAATAAACAAATGGTTTTATTTTATATTTAAGCTTGGTCCAAGCACTTAATTATAATAAAAATATATAGCAAAGATATAGGTAAGAATATTAAGTAAAACTATATCTGTGTCTTTTCTTCAACTTATGGGATAATATTAGGGAAATGACTTCATTCTGTAATATTAATGGATCCTTGCAAAGTAAGGTCCTTGAGGTTTGGAAATATAAAGGTCTGATTGTCCCCATCCTTTTTAAGAAAGCAAGCCATCAATTGACTAATAAAGGTTCATTAAATGTTGACTATGTTCCAGCATACTGTATTAAGAACTGGGGGTTGTTGTTGTTTAGTCATTTTTCAGTTATGCTGACTTTTGGTGATCCCATTTGGGGTTTTCTTGGGAAAAATATTGGCAAGGTTTGCCATTTCCTTTTCCAACTCATTTAACAAATGAGGAAACAGAGGCAAACAGGGTTAAATGACTTGCACAGGGTCACATAGCTACTAAGTGTCTGAGGCTGGGTTTGAACTCAGATTTTTCTGACTCTGGGCCTAAAGCTCTATCCATTGCATGATCTCACTGTCCTGGGCTTTATTATTTTGGGGAAAGGAGTGGGAGGACAAAGAAAGGACATACCTATATGGAGAAATACAATTGTTTTTTTCTGACTCTGACAGAGCCTGCAGATTCAATGACATCTCCCTGAGCCTTAAAGCACCCTAGCCCACCTAGCTGCACCTTTATTTGGCCTTGATTTCTTGTCTGTTAGAGATAAAAAGAAGCCACACTCAAAATGTTCCAGAACAAAGTTTTTCTTTAGTCTTATGCCATTAGCGTGTGCTCAGTGCGTGCCAAGACACTCAAACATTAAGCAAAAGCTAGTGGGAGATATGGGCTAATTCTGTGGAAGAAGGAGCCATTGTGATTATTGGGAAGAACAAATGCTTTGCATTCAAATCTGGCCTCTTGGCAATATTTAATTATCTGTATGTCTTTGGGCAAATCATGTCTTCCTGACTCTTAAATCCTGTTCTCTCTCCACTATATCGTGCTCTCTCTCTCTCTGTCTCTCTCTCTCTCTCTCTCTCTCTCTCTCTCTCTCTCTCTCTCTCTCTCTCTCTGTCTCTCTGTCTCTCTCTCTCTCTCTCTCTCTGTCTCTCTGTCTCTCTGTCTCTCTCTCTCTCTCTCTTTCTCTTTTCCTGGCTGCACCTTGGACTTTCTCTGCCACACCCCACTTCTTCATCCTAAAGCCTCAGTCCCATCCTGGAATTCAAACACTGGAAAAATTATTCACTCTGATGACCCTCTAATCAGATGCATCTCTCAGAACCTTCATTTAAGGAGCTGGCCCAAGTCAGTCATGATGCCCCATTCCCCTCCAGGCTACACTCTGGACTTCCTCTACCATACCTCCTCCTCCCACCTTTTTGGCTTCCTTTAATGCAGGGTTCAGCAACCTTTTTGGCCGTGAGAGCCATAAATGCCACATTTTTTAAAATGTAATTTCGTGAGAGCTGTACAGTGCTCACAGTGCAGCTCCTGTAACAGTGCCTGAAAAAAAATTGACTTTATGGCTCCTGGAGAAAGAGCCATATCTGGCTCTTTTGAGGGCCAGATATGGCTCGAGAGCCATATGTTGCTGACCCCTGCTTTAATGGCTTCTTTCTCCCCATTATGAAGTAAGGTCTTTGAGGAAGGAGATTTTTCCACCTGTGCTTGTATTCCCAGCCTGTAACACAGTGCCTGGCATACAGTGAATGTTTGTTGATTGACTTACTGGCTACAAGTACAAAGAAGGCATCAAAACAAAGTGCTCAAAAATTTGAGGAAGACAGGACTTTCTGCTGGCAGAAGGCTTTATGGAAGAGGGACTTCAAGAGAAAGCAAAAGATTTCATGAGACAGAGCTGAGAAGCAAGTAGATTCTAGGCATAAGTGAGCAAAGTATGAAGGCAGAAGAGGGCAAAGCATGAACAGGGGAAGGTGAACAGTTTACTTCATCTCAAATGTAAGTTAGAGAAGGGAATAATGTAAGATAAGGTGAATATTCTTGATTTCTAACTGGGTGACTGTGGGCAAATCAGGTAACCTTTCCAATCCTCAGCTGCTTTATCTGTAAAATGAGGATAATAATTCCTGTATTACCTACTCACTGGACTGTTACAAGGCTTACATAATGCATGTGAAGTGCTTTGCTAACTTCATGTAAGTTGTATAAATTCCAGTTATTATTATTAGTGAATAGTGGTGATTCTTAAAAGATCGAGAACTGAAGACATGTATTAGATTTGCCTCTAAGAGGGTCATTAGTATCTTTGAAAATAGAAGATAAAGTATGAAGAGTTTGAGAAGTGAGTGGGAGGAGAGAAAGTGAGTCAACTGTTCTTACCAAAAATTTGACAGTGAAGGCGAAAAGTGCTAAGAAAGAAGTACATCGTAAGGGGATGTCAGGGAGAAAGGAAAATGTCTTTAGGAAAATCTTTAAGCATTTCCTTAGTACAAGACCTGAGCAACATGATCTTGACTCTTCTTCATTCATTCTGTCACTAAATCCTCTCATTTCCACCTTTGCAATTGATCTTGCATATTTCTCACTTTTTTCTTTAATTTTTATTTTTAAATATTTTCCTTTGTTTACATGATTCATTATCTATCCCTCCTCTCTTCCCTCCTCACTCCCAGAGCTGACAAGTAATTCCGTTGGGTTGTAGAAATGTTATCCCTTGATACCTATTTCCATATTATTCATTTTTACTATAGAGTAATTATTTAAAGCCTAAACCCCAAATCACAAACCCATATATATGTGTGATAAGTGATGTCATATGTTTTGCCTTTGCATTTCTACTCCCATAGTTCTTTCTCTCAATGTGGATAGCATTCTTTTACTTAAGCCCTTCAGGAGTGTCCTGGCTTGTTGCATTGCTACTAGTAGCAAAGTCACCTTTCTACTTCTACTTCAACCATCTTCAGTCAGGCTTCATCCTTTCTCATCTAATCTATTATAAAAGCAAACTAATGGGCCTCCCTGTTCCCGTTCACTCCCTTCTCCAATCTTGATACCATTTTGCCTGAGAAATCTTCAGGAGCTACTTCAAACATGCCACTCTTCTATTCAGTATTCACCCTGCCTCTTCCCATTCCCAAATGCCTGCCAAATCCCGTCTTTATTCTGGCATTTAAAGTCTTCCACAATCTGGTTCCAATCGACCTTTCTAGCCTCCCCTCTGCCTTCTCCCATTCTAGCCAAACAAGACACTAGCCTCTATTTTTGACCCTTCATATCCTGTCTCAAAAAAGCAGCATGGTCTTTGGGAAAGAGTACATTATATTTGGAGTCAGACAATTCCTGACCCAGACAGTTGTGTGATCTTGGGAATGTCCCCTTATCTCTCTCAGTCTCAGTTTCCTTACCTAAAATAGGGATAATGACAGTTGGGGTTGTTGGAAGAATGAATTCATAAATCATAATGTACATTACAAATATAAGTTACTAAAAATCTGCCTTTTTGTGAAAAATTAATGAATGTTCTGTCTAGATATAGATATAGCTACTATCAATATTGATAATGATATTGATACTGATGTGATAGAGTTATAGATACAGAGAGAGAGATTGTCTGCATTCACACATTCGTAAACATGCTATAACCTTCTGGTAGAAAGTAAGTTTCCAGAAGGCAGTGTCTATAAACATGCTACAGTCTCTAGTAGACTATAAATTCCTTGAGGGCAAGGATCATCTCTTTCATAAGGCTTAGGACCATATCTGGAATAAGGCAAGTAAGTGCCCACCCAGGGTTTGATGATTAATGGAATAAGATGGTCACTCTGAAAGAGAAACTGAGTCAACCCATGTCTTTTATACAATAAGCCCCTTAATAAACATTTGTTGAATTGAATTGGAAAATTGCATACTGGAATAGAAATAAAAAAGAGCATGTTGGACTGAAAGTTTGCAGGCTGAGGAATGAATGCATCCTAGAAGATAGAGAGCAAACTGGCATTAAGCTGAATTAAAACCCTCCCACCAGCTGGAGTTAGTTTGGCTCCCTTTGTTGTTATTATTTGGGCATTCCCAGAGGAAGCTAATGAACAGAACACAAAAGCTAACAAAGAGCTCCTTTTGGTTCTGTAGAGGACAGAGCCAGACAACTTGCAGGCCTTAGAAGCAAATTATTGGCTTAGTGAATCCCTCATCTAAGATGAGTAGCATTTATAGCTATAAAGCCTCATTGTCACAAAAGGAGTTATGACTTCATAATGTGGACCAGGCCTGGAAAGAAAAGAGGGGAGAAAAGGTCATTTAGGTATCAGACTTCCTGATTCTATTATCAGAAGGGAAAAAAGAAGGAATTATGGGTTGACATGGGAAAGTACCTAAATGACAAATCGATTTCTTAAGAAAAGGAATTGTCTCCCAGATATTTCAGAGCAATTGCTGCTAATTATGAAATTGCCTTTACCTATGAAGTAGATATGCATGTATACGTACACATACACATGTGTATATATACAGATACACACATAAACACACATGTATTTGTGTGTACACATCCACATATAAACATATATACATATACACATGTGCACACATATGTGCATTTCAAGACCTGAGGTAATCACCCCACCCTTCTCTTAAATTTCACAGTAGCCTATTGGGGATGCCAGGTAGGAAGACCTAGACTCCAGTCCAGTGGTACCCTAAGCTACATTGAGTTCAGTACTTCAGATTGCATGCCGCACAACTTCAGACTTTTGAAGGTACAGTTAGTTCCCTGCAATCAAAAAGCTATACAGTTGTTTAACCACAAGTTGAGAGGTTCTGACATGTTTTGGTGAGTTTCTGATGGACAAGGACACATCAGCACCCAAGAAAATGTCAAATGTAGATTTTAGAAAGGCTTCCACATGTTGAGATGATACATCTGGTCCCACATAGCACAAACCTCATAATTTCTGAAGCTCAGGTTATTTTCCTCAGCCCATAAGTTATTTTTCTATCCTATGGAGGAAGGGAAAACTCAACTGTCCCAGAGTTCACCTGGGTTTATCAACTAACTCTCCATTGAGATCTGTTTCCCCCTGTATGCTGCTTTTGTTATTCTGAGGGAACTAGGTCAGCTTTTCATAGTGGAAATGTCAGAGGAATAAAGAGGCTTCCTTTTAAAGGATCTTTTCCACCACGGAAGGGAAAATCTCACTGTGTCCCGTGAATGGCGACATATAGCATGACAGTCCTGCTTCCGACTCGAAGAATGAACAGAGATGGAAGAACACTGGGCAACATTTACACTCACTCCTCTTGCTAGTGAGACAGCTGGGCTGTGGGTTTGTCATCACAACCAGTGAATTAAAGGAACGGAAACATCAACTCTGTGGAATCTTTTGGGAAGCCAATGACTAAACTGAGCCTCGGACAAAGGAAGGCTTTCAGCAAAGGTTTGACATTTTAAATGGCAGCACACTTACACCACAAGGCTGCTGTCCGGAGGAACCAACGGGCATCCATGTCTCTCAAGGAGCTGGTTTCTTCCAGTGCAAAAGTTAAGTCCTGCAAGCTTCATTAACGAAACAGAGCTTGGTGGAACATAGCACAGGACACTCCCAACAACCCATTAAATCTTTCAGAAGGGAGTGACACAAAATCAGCCAGGCTACACTCTATTTTATATTTCCAGCTCAACTCACACTCAGATGCCTCCATCTCCCTACTAGCTGTCTTGCCCATCTTGGGATAACTCAGTGCTAGGGTCCTCTATCCTGATTGGTGAGTTCCTTGGCTGGGTCTGCCATTTCTTGAGAGGACCCAGTCATACATTTCACTCTCAGCTCAACTTATTCTGGAATGCTCTACCTCTTCCCTGTCTCCTTTTCTGATTCCTCTTTATTTTTTTTCTTCCCCATTAACACTGAAATTTCTTAAGAGTAGGGGCCATCTTGTCTCTGTCCCTGTGTCTTGGACTCTCCTTCTCTCTACACTCATTTTAGACAAACAACTCTTCATCAAGGTTTTCTACATCAACAAGTGAGTGGTGAGCACTTAGTTTGGGAGCATGGAACTAGAAACTCATTGGTAGAAAGCAAGGGCTGTAATTAAACCATGTGCCTCTCCAGACCCCATGACAGTTGATTATAATAGAACACCCTAGTGATAAGGTATCACTAGAATTTAGATGCTACATGGTCAGAAGTTCTGGGTTCTGGTCCTGGTCCTGGTGCTGCCAGGAAAATTCTATGGAACATGTTGTTATTGAGTCTTTACCCTACTGTACCTCAACAGTAAGATGAAATATCAAATTAGATCATAGATTTAGAGTTGAAAACCTTCTCATTTTATAGATCAGGAAACTAAGGCCCATATAGACTTATACATGTTGTCTCCTCTTGTAGAATGTAATCTCCTTGAAGACAGAGGATTACATTTTTGTCTTTGTATCCCCAGTACCTAGCACAGTGCCTGAGTGTATAGGATGTACTTAATACTTGCGTGCTATTGATTAAAATGCCTAAAGTCAGAAGAGTAGTGAGTGGCAAAATTAAGATTTGCTCTGACTCTGAAGCCAGTACACTCTCCACTGAGCCATTTTTTAAAATTTCTCCTACCTCTAACGTTTTAATTGTTGAATAGGGTTTTCATTTCTTAGCAGTAGCCCACTGTAAATTATTATTTGAGATACAGAATATAAAAACTGAAGGGACATATATCTAACATTTTCAATTCAATGAAACAAATTGACGTTAAATAGCTACCCGGTGCTTGATATGCAAAAGTCAAAATGAAATGGTTCACATGTGCAAAAAGTTCAAAATCTACTGCTCTGAGGTGACTGGGGTAGGAGGAAGCAATATAACAAGTACCTAGATAAGGTTAATGGAGGAGGATGAAAATGCCAGGAACTAGGAATTTCAGGGAAGGTGTTCCAGGATAAGGGAAATCTGAGGAGAACCTTTAAAGCAGTTAAGAGTGGCCAAGATGAAAAGGGAGTGCATTCTAGGCATAAGGGAAGGCTTGAGCAAAAGCACAGAGGTAGGAGATATTTAAGGAATACCTAGTAGTAATGCTTGACTAGAAATAACAGGTTTTGGTGACATTGCTTATTACCAAAAATATTTATTTAAGCCCCTTTCTATTTGTGGCACCATGCTAGGAGCTTTGTGAAATAAAATGAGCAGCTCTTCTTGCCTTTCAAGAAATCAATATTAATGACTTACCTCTTTGTGTTCACTTAGCTTTTTTACAAGTTGTATTCCTTCTTCTCTCCTCTGATAGAATGGAAGCTCCTTAAAGACAAGAGTTGTTTCCCTTTTAGCCTTGTGCTCCTGGTGTCTATTTGAGTGCTTTGCTCAGAGCAAGTATTTAATAAATGCTTGTAGGAGTCATTCCTTGTGGCTTTTCTCAATGAGGGGGAGAAAAACAAGGTTATGAAAAGTATTTTTCTGCCTCTTTGTCATGCTGCTGAGACTTTCTGAGCAGAGCAATGCTTTCAGAGGTAGTTTCCACAGAAAACAATTTTTGGTTAGTTCTCTCTCAGCTACTCAATTCTTTTCTGTCTTTGGGTAACCTGTACTTAAGATATGGTGCTAACATCACCATTGGGCTAGTTATAAATTCTTATGGTTTTCTGTTCTTTGGACAGACCCAAACCAAGGAGCTGGACTCTCTCTTAACAGTCAGCCTTTTCTATCTCTTGGGTCAGGTAGCAGCTACAGAATTTCCCCCGGGGTTTGATAATGCTCAGTGTAAGTTCAGTCAGTGAACTCTTCCCTCCCTCTCTCACCCCCCAATAGTTTGTCATCCTTTTCAGGAGTCTATGCTGTTTCCTCTGTTTCTTGCTAAAAGAAAAAAAATCTTGAGCAACCAAGATTGTCTCTGACTTTCTGAAAAGTTAGGAAAGAAAAGTCTTCTGAAAGAGGGACCATTGTGCCTATGCTTTTCAAATTCATTGGCACTTTTCTCTCCCTGTGAACCTGGTACCAGACTGTGGCACAACAGCCCTGTACATATTAGTCACCTTCAGCACAGACACCAGTTGTTGTGGGGAGACAGATTATACTTGGGCTCCAGATTGATTGAGAAGGCGGCAGGTGTTGAGGCCTTGTTGCCATCCACGTGTTCCACTTGCATAGAACTACTGGAGAGCACAGAAGGGCAGGAGCTATGGTTTCATACAACTACCAATGAGCACCATGATGGTCATCGATGCAGAAAATATAAGCTAAGCTGCTACTTGATTTTCAATTTAGAAAGCTCCAGGGTACACGACCAATGGCCATCTGCCAGTGTTTGTACTAGAAGGTCAGCATACACTGACATTGAGCAAATTGATATTATATGTGCTATGGCTGTTTTATGAGGTTTTACTCCATTCTTGCCATGTGAACCCAAATGAATCCTACACTTTTACCACTGAAGCATTGTGCAGAGGACATGATACTATATTATTATTATTTTTTGCTAATAGCACCAATCCCTATATGTCCCATTAACTTATAAGCTCCATATTATTGCATATTATCTTTTAATAAATTGCATATTTTTCTTATTTCTTTATTATGCAAGTCATAAAAAGTAAAGGTGGCTTACTACTCATAATGGAAATAATTTTATGATGTAGTTCCATCTAGTTGGGCCAGAGAGGGCTGATTAATGGCTGGTGTAGAACCAAGGGTCATTCAGTGAAAGAGGGCAGCAAAAAGAACCTTGTTTGCACCATAAAATTTAATGAGAAAAAATCAAGAGATAGGCGTATATGTACTCCTCAGTCTTGATGGACTCTACATTAATTTCTTTATTAGGTTTAAGCTTCATTCAGTATGAAAATCTTTATTAGGTTTAAGCTTCATTCAGTATGAAAATTTGAAGACTTAAAAAATCCTTTAATTAACAAAGATAGTATTACATACTGACCACTTTTAGTAAATTTGTTACTCTTTGTCTTTTCCTTAATATTAGAAGTTTAGGTCTCAGTCACAAACATCATCATAACCATCAAGGATTTATGAGCCCTTAGCAGATAGGGTAGGTAATATTTTATTAGAGGCACTGAAGGAATCCTAATGGATATGACAGAACACACAAATATGTAATTGGTGTGTATCATAAGATAATCATTATAGTCTTTATGGCCATTGTTCTGAGAGGTAATTCCCCATGGCCAATGGGCCAGCAACAAAGAACCCTGAGGGAGAGGCAGGAGGCAGTAAGAAGTTCAGATCACCACTACACTGACCACCGGGTAATGATTGATTTTGTGAAATGTACTAGACAATCATTTAGGTTCCTCCCAGATCTAAAGTTTTATGATTCTATAACTCACATCCAGGTTGTTGGAGATAGCAGTTGGTTTAAGAGCTATCCACATCTATTTGAGCATAAGACATAGAGAGAGACAGGTAGAGATGTATAAAAAAAGATATTTTAAAACTGGAATCTGACTTTCTTAATTGTGCATTATTGACTTTGAAGCAGTGGGAAAGCCTAGGCTACTATCTTCTGATATATTTCAACTAATTTTCCTCTTGCCTTCTTCAGATTTCTCATTCCCCACTCCAGGCCCTACCACCTTTCCCCATTAGTGATGCTTGAGATGTTTTTTTTTTTTTTTCAGAAATTAAGTAGAAAATTATGGCAGAAGGAGAAAAAAGAGTGAAACTTTATCGTGGATACAATTATTGAACAATTATATTGGTGCAAGTGGTTTCAATATAGTATTTTCTGGGGACATGGATAAGGAGAAAGGACACGTCCTAGAAAGAGAACAGGGTAATATAGGTAAAAGAAAGTAGAACAGAAGAGAAAAGTTTAAATCCTATTTCTAACATGTATTAACTGTGTAGCTCTGGGCAAATCATTTTACCTCTGAGCCCTGGTTTTGACTATGTCAAATGGCGATAATAGTACTTAGCCTAACTACATCTCAGAGCTGTTATAAGGAAAATACTTTGTAAACCATCAAACATTATAACATATTAATGTGAAATTCTGTGATCAAAAACCTGATGATGGAAATTGAGACTAGGTTGTGTCAAATGACAAAACTTATGAGAGGGAGTCATTTCACTGTATGTAGAAATACTATTTCTATACTTTAGTGTATCCCATTTACAATTCCCAGGAACAGGATGACAACCTCTATTGACTTGAAAGTTGGAGAGGCCTTGAGGAGTGGGAATGGCAGCCCACAAAGGTTTGATCCAAAGTGTGTGTGTCTGTGTGTGTGTGTGTGTGTGTGTGTGCTTATACATGAGTGTGTATGTCTGTCTGTGGTTAAAGAATCTGACTTTCTTTTGACAAAATAAAATGAATTTATTTTGACTACTACTGTTCACTCCTAGTCAGTCCTTGTTTGTTCTCCTACACTCCCAAGGGTTTCCTGTCACCTCTTCCTTCAACAACTGCAAATCACTGCATTTTATCTCAAAATGGCTCCGTGTTCCTTACATTCCTGTCATATAAAGCTGGACGGGGGGGAACGGACACCTCTCAAAAGCCCCTTATCATGAAAGCAGTCTCTTTTCTTTTTCTCTCTGGTTTAGAAGCCTGGTGCTATCTCACTTTGATTAGAAAGAAATTATTTACATTAGCAGTCTTGCAGCCGGAATACAAGGCGGGGAGCAAATGTCATTTGTACCACGGAAATTAATTCGGCATTATTTTGAAGATTCCCAGCCTGCTAACCATTGTTCAGGGTGTCATCATCTGCCTTGGCTCCTGGGGACGTATTTCAGCCCACATTTGGGCCTTGGCAGGTTTTGGGCATGGCCCGGCACACAAGGGAACCAAACAGCATCTGCATGGCTCACTGCTTATCAGGAGTGAGCACTGGCTGCCATACTGTAGGGCAGCAAACGAAAACAAAACAACAATAAAGGGAGGCCTTTGTAATGGATTAAAAGGGTTTAGAAACATCTGAGCCATGCAGTTTTCAAACAGTGACACTGCCAATGACTTCTTGACTGAAAGCTAGAAAATGTGCTTAGTGGGTGAGATAGAGGTTTTTTTGCCGGGGCCGCCAACACTAGTGTTTTGTTAAAGGTCTCTTATCTGTATTCTATATGTGTACTGTATGTGTATGTGTTTGTGTGTGTGTTCCCTCGCCAGCACCATGGAGCATGGGTCATGGATAAAGTGACCTCTTGCAGAGTGAGATGAATCAGGTTAATAGCATTACAGTATTGCTACTTGTGATTGTGGTTCAGGGTCATCCTCAGAGTGATCCCTCCGCTCTTCATTCTCCCTCCCCATCTCCCATAGCCAATCGGTTGCCCTGACCAGTCTGCTCTATCTGCATCTCATCTCTTGAATGCATCCCCTTTTCTGTAGTTCCCTGACCACCACTTATTTCAGGCCCATCTCTTATTGCTGGATGACAAAGAGACCACCATCGGGTGGGGTGGGGGGGCACACTTCCTCCTTGCTTACTCCCCTCCCTCTTTCCCTGTGGGCAAGTAGTATACTTTGGATATAGCTAAGCTATTCATTGAATCACATGGCTTGGAGAAACGAGATTCAGCAACTCTGTTCCTTTTGGTGAGATGGAGGACCCATTAGGCATTCCCATCTGCTCTGCATCTTTGCTCTGCCCATCTCCAGCATTCTTTCTTCTCTGATCTGCTAAATGAAGAGTCTATAAAAGGTCTTCATTGACAGACAATTTTTTCTTTCCGTTTCCCATGGTAGGCCATTCCTTTTAAGTGTAGTGGACAAACACACTTTCTAAACTCATTTTCTTAACAGATTTGCCAGTAGCATTAAAGGAAAGAGGGAAAAAAGGTAAATCTAGCATATTACACAGGATTCTACTATTATGAAGGCATGAATTGAGATATTATGAATTAAGCAGTGCCAGGAAGGCTTCCCTCTTAACAACTAAAAGTACTACCATCAATGAGTCATTCCTCGGTTTTAATCTTTGCCTTCTCCTAAAATACAAATAATCTAACATTCCCCTTTTACTTTACTGGTTGGTTTGTTCTTAAGTGCAGGTTAGGAGAATTAATGGAACAAGTGAGTAGAGTGCCATATTTTGGCTTAGGAAGACCTGGGTTTGAATTCTATTTCAGTTATCTATTAGGTATGTGATCCTGAGTAAGTCACTTAATATCTCTCTGCCTCACTTTCTGCATCTGTAAAATAAAGATAACATCACCTGTAATAGCTACTGTCCAGATCTGAATTGCTTCTTTCTTTCAGACAGTACCTAAAATTTCATTAGCATAAAAACTCCCTGTGAAAAAAAATGCCCTATAATTGTACATATCAGCACCATCTCTATTACTTACACTATAGTCTTAGACATTTGCCAGGAGTACTGGGAAGTTATGGGTAACAGAGTTCTTAGGAGGATCAAACGAGATATTATATGTAAAGTTCTATGTAAACCCTAAAGCTCTATATAAATTCCAACTATAATTATTATTTGGCAGATTTATCAACTGAGAAGATCTTTATTATTGGTTCTTGTCTTTGAGTCAACCTAGAAAAAAATATTGGATTTTTATAGTGGAAAAAGTCACCCACCCCACTCCTCCTCTGCCTTTTTCTTAGAGTCCAAGGACAAAGTTCAAATTTGAGCTCCGCTATAACTATGCCCCAAGTGACTTGGAACAAAAAAGTTACTTCATCTCTCTATGTTTCAGTTTTCTCATTGATCTCACACCTGGATGACTGAACAGGCTGATCTCTTAGGTTTCTTCCAGATATAAAACTATGATGTGATAATGATGTGAAGGAGACTAGATCTATATACCTGAGAGGATACAGAAGTTAACCACTGCTCCTAAGATCAGCTTGGAGCCTGACGATGGAGAATGTTCAGGCTTCAAGTTGCTATGATCTACGATTTATGTTATAATATATGCTATATCTATAATCAGAATCACTACCTGAATTGCTAGAGATATTTCAGATAGTGGAGGACCCTACCTTGAGTTTATCACTTTGACCAAGTTTAGAACCTTGTCTAAGAAATAGGGTTATTTATATGTTAAGAAAAAATAAAGATCATGTATAAAATGCAGTTTGTTGAGTGAACAAACGAACCAATCAGATTTTAACTTGAGAGCATAAATTCCACATGTAATCTCCCCTGTTTTGTAATTTTCCTGTTATTCATCCATGGGAAATTAGATTATATAAATCATCTTGTTCTATGTATACAAGTAGTTATAATTAATCAGCATATTTCTCACTGTAAGAAGAGAGAACCCCAAAACTTACTCATCCCCCTCCCAACAGGACTTAAACCTACTCCTTCCTCCCCCTAACTTGAAAATCCCTTAAATTTTCCTCCAATTAGAAATCAGATTACCCAGTTTTGTATCCTCAATTGCATCTTGGTTAATTATTTTTGCCATAATTAATTGATCTTTGGGCCATGTTTTTTTTAATTTATTAATTAAATTTTACTTAATTTCTAATTTAAATTTTTTTAAATTTTTTAATTGGTTTGGGGCTATAATAATTTGCTTTATTTACTCTATATTTAGGGAGGAGTGGGGAGTCCACTGACCATTGCTTTTTTAACTGCCTAGCCATTAATTCACTTATAATCAAATCATTCCTCAGTCATCATTAAATTTTCTAATACATCTAATTGTTATTAACTAGTACGTATAAACTCTGAGTTCTCAAGGAAGACTTACTTCAGCAACGGGCAGAATGACTAAAGGAATGCCTGAGTGATCTGTGAAGACCAGCCTCACCATGTTCAGAAAGGTTCATCACCAAACTGTCTATAGCATGCTGAGTTTTCAGTCAGAGGAATTCTGAGTATTTGTCTAATAAATATGAGAGTGCCAAAATCCATATGGGAGGAGGATGTAACAGGAGGGATAGGAACAAGACCTGATTAAGAGCCTACTATATGCCAGGTCCTGTACTAAAATATTTTACAAATGTGTTATCTGATTTATTCTTCACAACAATCTTGTGAGATAGATGCCATAATTTTACTCATTTTATCGCTAAGGAAACTAAGGTAGATAGGAGTAGAGTGACTTGTTCAGGGTCAACTAATAGTATCTGAGACTATATTTGAACTGAAGTCTTTTTGACTTCAGGTCTAGTGTTCTGCTATGCCATCTGGTTTCCTCTAATCATAATCATTCATATAGTACTTCAAGATTTGCAAAGTGTTTTAAATATATATATATGCTTATATATATTTATGTATATGTATACACATAAATGCACATACAGAAATATGTACACAATGTTTATATACATGTGTTTACATAAGTGCATAATGTACATATATGTAAACTCATGTATGTGATTTTCAAAGTTTTGCTTACTTCGATCTACATCAGTTCATACATGTCTTATAATACTTTCTGAATTATTTATAATTCCTTATGCCACAAGAGCATTCCATGTGCCACAGTTTGTTTAATTGTTACCCATAAATATAATATTTCATCTAAAAAATAGACATCAATTTCTTCCATTCTTTAGCAATAGTAATTAGTGGAAGAGTCTATATTAACTCAATCAGTTATAATATTAGTTCCTTATGAATATATCACCATTCAAACCTCAAATATCATAGAGTCCAATCCTTATTCAAATTATTAATCACAACTAAAATATCTGAACAAGTGATCATCAAACGCCTGCTTGAAGATTTGAGTGATTAAGTCTTAATCAATTTTTGGACAGTTTTGTAAGAAATTTTTGTTACTGTTGTTTTTTCCTTATAGTGAACTGAAATATACCTCCCTGAAATTTGGTGGTTTTTCAATGGTTTTAGAACTAAAAAGAAACTTAAAGATTGCATTTTCCAACCTTACAGATCAAGAAACAGAGATCCTATGAATAACATGCCCAAGGAATATAGGTATTAGCAGAAATACATCCTCTGAATCTAAAGCTAGTTTTGCTATACCAGTTACCTTTAACCCAAAGGCCCTCGTACTCCTTTCCAGGGATAAGTAGAACAAATTTAATTCTTCTTCCATTTAACTACCCTTCAATATTTGACAGTTGCATGTCATATAGGGATTCTCTTTTCTAGGATTAATGTACTTAGTTTCTTCAACTCAACCTTCTACAAATATAACTTCTAGTTCCTTTACCATCTTGGATACTACTGCTACCGTGCCCTCTCCCAATCTGTTCTATTTTCCCTTTGTTCATTTTTAAAGAAGACCCTAAGAACTAAGCACAATATTCTGGATGAAGTCCAGCCAGGGCAAGGTGTAATGGGACTTACTCACTTATCTTATTTGTAACTTTAAATTACTTCTACTGATTTGGTCTAAGGTTGAATTAGCTTTTTAGACTGCCTTGACAGGTTGCTAACTAATATACTTGTAGTCTACTAAAATCCAGTAGGGTTTGGTTTTTTTTTTTAATATGAACTTTCTTATCAGTATCCTGTAGTTGGGTCATTGATTTGCTACATCTATCTGGGACAGTGATGGCCAAACTATGACCAGCATGCCAGATGCGGGCCCCCTGAAATGTTCTATCCAGCTGCAGGACATTATTCCTAATCTGACAAATACAATGAGTAGGATATAATACAATGAAACTTCGAAAGAGTTGCCTTAGAAACAGACTGACAGATGAGCATTTCCTTTCCTTTGGTCCCGCTTTAAAAAGTTTGCCCATCACTGGTCTAGGATATCACTATTCAATATTATCTTCTTAGCTTTAGCTCACCATTCCTGCCTTTTGAGGTGTTTTTATATCCTTCCAAGTTCTTTTATTCATTATATTATATCCATTATATTTTATCCATTTTGTATATAATATATGTATTATCTAATTATATTACATATACATTATATTTATTATATATCCATATATTATCCATTATATTAGGTCACTTGCTTTTTTGGCACAAATGAACATGTGAAAATATAAATGATAAAGAATTTATCATTTATTTAAGCCTTTTTTATTAATTATATTTATTTCAGCACTTGTTTGAGCATTTCTTTTTATTATATTTAATTTGCTATATTAGTTTATCATTTATTTAAACACTGTGTCCAAAACACTTTGCCTTAACAAATAGATACAAATACAAATCTAAAATAGATACACAGGGATACTAATAGAAATGCAACATAATCCTTACTCTCAAGGAGCTCACATTCTAATTAAAGGAGATAGCAAATATAAGAGTTTACAACTATCTGGAAAGGCCCTTTTATTCCTCAGGGTGCAGCAGCTGAACTCAGGATAACATATCTTCTTTAGTGGGTCTTTTCTACTGATAAAACCAGTTCTGATTCTATTGCTGGACCACTGAAGGATTTTGGTAGTAAGGATTTTCTTTCTGGACTTTCTGTAGCTATGGTTAATGAAGGCAGCAAAAGTTATAGCCCCAGATTCACTGAATGATAGCTGGGTCATATTTATGCCTATATCTAAGTAAATTATAAAAATGTTCAAGAGAGCTAGGTTGAGGACATTAGTGCCCCAACTTTTGGGGCCAGTGATCTATTACTTTGGAATCTACTTAACTGTATGATCATATAAGCAGAGTCTCTTTCCTCTTTCCTACAAGGATTTCTTCTTTAAATATTTGTCTCTACGATATCCATGACAAATCCTTTGAACTATTATTCTAGTAACAGTGTGGAAAAAAAAAGAAATGTGGTTAGTCTGGCAAAAGAAATATAGTCTATTCTCAATTATTCACACTAATGATCATTGGCACAGACAATCAAAAGCTGTCAGTAATCTGCCCCACATGGTCATAGCCTCACTCATTGCAACAGAAACTCAACACAGCTGAGTGTCAAGGAATGATGCCTAATATTTATGGACAATACACAATGTGAATAAACACACTGATCTTTATAAACTCGTGATACCAATATATGACAAGACCGACACTGAAACAATCAGTGATTCCCCCCCCCCCCAAGGGAAGATGCAGCCCATTTTATGAAACATATGCTACCTTTAGATAAAGCCTAACAAATCACAGCTTTATAGTAAAGATTAACCTAATTCATCAACTAGTTAAGTGGATATAAAACAGCAATCTACCATAAAAATTCTCCTTTTTGAGTTTCCCCAGGGAGATTTGTATCTTGTGTACATTATTTCTTTTTTTATTTTCTACCCATAAGATTATAAGTTCCTTAAGGGCAGGAACTGGGACATTTTTCATCTTTAGACCTCCATGGTTTAGCACGGCACCTTACACACAACAGGCATTTAATAAATGTGTGTTGAATGTGTTAAACTAACTTGAATGTTGATAGAGTTTCACCTCAGACATTAGACCTTTTGCTGTCTTTGTCAAGACCCCCAGAGATCTGCATAATAGCTTAAATACTTGCAAAATCTGTGTCTGTGTCTTCATTCTGTTAAAAATGTGTTTTACATACATCATTCAGAAATGTCTATTTAAAGCTTCCTAAGGAGCAAAGCCTGTACTGACACCTTCTGCTGATGCCTCATCAAGGCATGGAAGGGAATCTGGATTCTCAAAGGTTCTCAAATACGACTTCTAGAAGAATATAGTTTTTGGCAAATCCTGTTGTTGTTGTTCAGTCGTTGAGTCCTGACTGACTCTAAGTGACTCTGTCTGTGGGGGTTTTTTGGCAAAGATACTGATGGGATTTGCCATCTTCTCCAGTCTGTCCCAATCGTATATAAGAAGAACTGAGGCAAATAGGAGTTAAGTGACTTGCCCAGAGTCAAACAACTAATAAGCTTCTGAATCCAAAATTGAACTCAGATCTTTCTGACTTCAAGCCCAATGTTCTATCCATTGCACCACCTACCTGCCCTTAGGCAAGTTCTGCTCAGCTGAAAAAAAAAATCTCAAGGACAGGCAGAGTGCGGCTGACTAAGGTCAGCTGCATCTAAGTGCAAAGAGGTTTGTCATCAGCAGGCTAATCATAAATTCTAGGGCCATGAAATGTTTCAACTCATGAGCCAAAGAAAGATACAAAGTACTTCTTAATTCTGAAAGGTCCTCTTCCACCTATGAAACAATAATAGAGTACAAGAGAAGACAGAATGAAGTAACAGCATTTAGGTCTTCTGTAAACATTTCATTTAACATTTAATACTCACTGTATGGAACGTTTGTTCTACAACTGAGGGATTCTATGAACCATATTAATATGGACATTCTTGCTATAAATGAAACCAGAGGATGCAAGGAAGTTGTAGCCAAATGGAAATATGGTTCCCTAGTTCTCTTTGGAAGGACAACTAAAAGAGTTGGTTTCTTTAAACACTCTAAAGTATTAAGTATTATTTCATTCGACTCTGAGTCATCTCACCTCGTTAATGAGCAAAGCAAAATGATTCATGGGAATAAAGTTAGAACTTATGCATTAATGTCAGTTCTGTTTGAAATAATGAAGAGGTTAAAGAAAATCTATGAAAAACTTAAAGTCTATTAAACAAAGCCAACCTATGTTAACAAATGCCTGGATTTTTACAATAACCTTTTGATTGGTTTTCCTACCTGTCTCTCCTCAATCCAATCCATCTTCTATCCAGCTGTCAAAAAGAATTTTATAAAATGAAGTACAACTATGCCTCATACATATTCCCTCAAGAAATTTTAGTAGCTCACTATTGCCCAAGGATCAAATATAAAATGCTTTATTTGGTAATGAAAGTATTTCCCAACCTCCCCACCTTTAAAGTCCTCTTATACTTTGCAATCTAGATACTTTGGATGATTTGTTGTTAATCCTTGAAGACAGTATCCTATCCTCTGACTCAGTGTTTTTGTATAGACAGTCTCCTTTGCCTGGGATGTTCTTCATTCTCATCTCTGTCTCCTTAATTCCTTAGACTCATTTGAGATTCAGTTCAAAAATCTATATTCCACAAAAGACCTTTCCTACTCTCTTCTTAGCCCTAATATTTCTTTCCCTATGGTATTTCCTTCTTTTTGCATTGTATAAATCTAATACATACATAGCTATTTGCATGTTATTTCTCCTATTAGAATATGGACTCTTTGAAGGTAGGAAGCTTGTTTTTGTTTTTGTAATGCAGGGTTGCAGCAAAAGCTCTTGCATTTGCAAACCAACAGTAGCAACCCTGACAGTTGGAAAGGAATAGAATATTGAACTAGCTAGAGTGTTGGGCTCATGGAGAAAACCCTTAGAGCTGGTCTATAAATATTCCTGGAGTACCAACTGAAGGGCTTTTGCTTCTGGGCACTTTGGGGCTTAGCCTGATTTGCCAGCACCTCTCCCTTGGCTTCTCCTTTACATCCTGCTATTTCCTGGATTTCTACATTAGGCCCTGGGAGGAAGGGTGATTTGGTGGGTGGAGATCATGGGAATTAGCTTCTGTAGGCAGACAGGACAATCTAAATCAAGCCATCCCTTTATCTGGTGATCTGATAAATCCTTTTACCTCAGGGCAGTGAAACTAGCCCTGACCCAGGAAGCAGGCCTCCCTCAGTCTGACTCTTTCTTCTGTGACCCTCCTCCAATACCAGCTTCTCCCTAGCAGCAGTTACAAAACCCTAATCCCCTTTTCCCTCAGCTTACCCCTGGCATTAATAAACCCCTTTGGTATTTACACAAAGAATTTCTGGAGAATCATTGTATCCACTAATAAGGCAAAGGCTGAAGAAGGAAAGGAGTAACTTTATTTCTTGAGGGCAAACTTAGGCATCCATCT
Organism: Gracilinanus agilis; assembly: GCF_016433145.1. Taxonomy (NCBI): domain Eukaryota; kingdom Metazoa; phylum Chordata; class Mammalia; order Didelphimorphia; family Didelphidae; genus Gracilinanus; species Gracilinanus agilis. Next base: position 596,185,556 of record NC_058130.1, read on the forward strand.
TGGGCAGGAAGTGGCCAGCCGCCTCTTCCTGTAAGGTTTTAGTTTTCACTGGCAGGAAGGGGCCTCTTGACTCCTCCCTCAAGGGACCTTAGAAAATAACAAGGGAAGGCTGAAGAAACCCTTCAGCCATCCTCGTATCACTTCTGGCTGACCTGATTCTGCTTATATCGTAGAGATACTCTCCCGGCCTGAAGGACCCAGACTATTTCCCTAGTACCCTCAAGTATCAAGCCTCTGTGATTAGCCTGCTTGATTAGCCCTTCCTATATTCCCCATTCATCCCTTACCTTCACATATCCCTATTTATTCCAACATCACCATATCTACTTTTCCATTACATATCTGGCGAGCCATTTTCCTTTGATTGCCCAATATTTAGTATAGGGCCATGTTGGCAAACCTATGGCACGTGTACTACAGGGGACTGTTCCCCTCCTCCTCTCCACACAACCTGAGGACATTTATCATATCATCTGCCCTTACTCAGTAAGTAGCCCAATGGGAGCACTTCCTCCCTCCCCTATCTGGGGTAAGGGAGAGGCTCACAGTCAGTATGCGGGTTGCAATTTGGGCACTCAGTCTCTAAAAGGTTTGCCATCACTGGTATAAGGCTTGGCACATAATAGATGTGTGTTGGCTAACTAAGATGATTCAATTACTTCAATTTAAAGGTTTTAATAAGGAAGGTGATGAAAAGGAGGATAGGAAAAAAAAGGTCAACATTAAAAAATGGTTTTCTTGGCAAAGACACTAGAATGGTTTGCCATTTCCTTCTCCAGTCTGTCCCCTTTTTATAAATGAGGACCTGAGACTACATAGATAGCACAGTAGATAGTTGGTACTGGAGTCAGGAAGATCTGATTTGCAATCTGGCCTCAGACAGGTAGCTATATACTAGGTGTGTAACCTGGGAAAGTCACTTAAACCTTTAATTTTCTCACTTTCCTCAACTATAAAATGGGGATAATAGCAGCACCTACCTTACAAGGTTGTAAGGATCAAAAGATATATTAGGTGTAAAGCCCTTAATATGATGCCTAGTGCATAGTAGGTGCTTATTCCATCTATCTATCTATCTATCTATCTAGCTAGCTAGCTAGCTAGCTAGCTAGCTAGCTATCTCTTATTTCCTTTAATTAGATAGTTAGAGGTTAGTAAATACTACTATCAAAAAATGCAATTGACTAAATCCTAATGGATGGGAAACAAATTGGAACTAATATGGTAGTCATTTGTTGTGCCTAATTTGAACATTTCTGAATCACCTATTCACAATTAGACAATTGACTTGAAGACATCACATGAAATTACATTAGCTCCGATCTGACCTAGCTAATGATATTGAAAACTAAGAAAGGAAAAAAAGGGAAAAATATCAACACAGGCTATCACTATTTCCCACAGAAGTTTAAGAGGAATGAATCAGAGGAGCCTCTTTGGTCAATTCAATGACTTCCCAGTGCTTCCTGATGAGACCATAGAGTGTGGATCTTTGTTTGGAGGCAAATGAAAGACACTTTCTTATGTAGTGAAGACATACAAATCAGGACCTTGATTGACTGAGGATCAGGGAAATGGATTGTTGCTAAAGAAGTTGTTCTCCCTCTCTATGGTCTATAAAAGAGCTAGTTGACAGATCATTCACTCTCTCAATTTCTCTATCTCTGTCTCTCCCTCCCTACTTTCCTCTCTGTCCTTCTCTTTGTCTGCCTCTGATGACAAGGCATGGCTGGATTGCAATTTGACCTTCAGGATTGATTATTCACATTGATGAAATCACCCTATTCAGGTTCTAATTCTTTACTACCACAAAAGAGCTGCTATAAATATTTTTACATACATGGATCCTTTTCCTCTTTCTTTGATCACTTTGTGGTAGAGACCCATTAGCAATATCACTGGGTCCAAATCTTGCACAATTTCATCACTTTTAGGGCATAGTTCCAAATGACTCAACCAGTGTGCAGTTCTACAAGTGCATTAATGTATCTGCTTTCCCACAGACCCTCTAGCATTTGTCATTTCCCATTTTTGTCAATTGCCAATCTGAAGGGCATGAGATAGGACTTCAGAATCATTTTAATATGCATTTCTGTAATTATTTGTGATCTGAAGCATTTTTAAATGCTTACTGTTCACTTGGATTTCTTCTTCTGAAATCTGGCTATTCATGTAGTTTGACCATTGGAGAATGGTTCTTATTCTGACAACTTCAATCAGTTTCCTATGTGTTTTAGAAATGAGACCTTTATCAGATAGACTTAGTGCAAAAGATTTTCTCCCTAATTTCTGCATTTCTTTTAACTTTAGTTGGTTTAACCTATGCAAGAACTTTAAATTTTATGTAATCAAAACTGACTTTTAACTCCTCCAAACCTCTTTATCTATTCTTTTGTCATAAACTCTTCCTTATCCATAAATCTAAGATATTTTCTTCTTTGTTCCTTTAGTTTGTTTATGATATCATCCTTTAATTCTAAATTATGTGTCCATCTGGAGCTTGTCATGGTAGAGTTTGAGGTTTTGGACTATATGTAATTTATGTTTTTAAGTTTTCCCAACAGTTTTTGTCAAACTATGAGTTCTTGACCCAATAATTGGGATCTTTAGGTTTATCAAACACTAGGTTTCTTGTTTGTTTCTATATATCATACCCTCTTCTACTCTCTATTTTTTAACCAATGCCAATTTTTTTAAAAGATCGTTGTATTATATTTTGAGATTGCCTTTTCTTCCTCATTTCTAAAATAATTTCCTTAATATTCTTAACCTTTTTCCTCCTCCAGATGAATATTGTTTTTTTTCTAAGTCCTTAAAGTACTATTTTGGTGTTGTGATTGTTATGACACTAAATAAATAAATTAATTTATATACCATTATCACTTTTATTAGATTGACTTGGCCTACCCACGAGCAATGAATATTTCTCAAATTTAGCTCTGTCTCTTTTTTGTTTGAAGAGTGTTTTGTAATTGTGTTCATATAGTTTCTATGTGTGTCTTGGCAGTTACTATGCTAAGCATTTTGTTTTATATGTGGTTGTTTTCAATTGAATCTCTTCTTTCTTTGGCTTCTGGGTTTTATTGGTAACATAGAGAAATGCTGATGTCTTGTGAGTTTATTTCATATCCCAGTGATGGGCAAACTTTTTAAAGAGGGGGCCAAAGGAAAAGAAAAGCTCATCTGTCAGTCTGTTTCTAAGGCAACTCTTTCGAAGTTCATTGTATTGTATCCTATTCATTGTATTCATCAGATTAGGAATAACGTGGCATAGCCAGATAGAACATTTCAGGGGGCTGCATCTGGCCCATGGGCTGTGGTTTGCCCATCACTGTCATATCCCATTTGTTGAAATTGTTAATTGTTTCAATTAGTTTTTTTGCTTATTCTCTAGGATTTTCTAGGTAAACTATCACATCATATGCCAAGTGATCATTTTGTTTCCATTTTGACTGTGCTTATTGTCTCACTTTCTTTTTCTTATCATATTACTATGGCTAACATTTATAATATTATACTAAATAGCAATGATTAATAGATATCTTTGCTTTACTTCTCTTCTAAGTGGAAGGACATCTAAATGTTCCCATTATAGATAATGTTAGCTCTGAACTTTAAGTAAATACTTGCCACATTAAGGAAAGCTCCATTTATTCACATGGTCTTTAGTGGGCTTTTTTATGTGAATGAGTGATGTATCTTGTAAAATAGTTTTCTAATTTTTTTGTTTTTGTCATTAATCTGTTTATAGCTTTCCTAATATTGAACTAGCCTCTACAATCCTAGTCAAAATCAGTTTGGTTATAACACATAATCTGTGAATGGGGTGAATCATGTTTTGTCTTATCTTGAATGAATCATACCATGGTGGTATATAAGGGAATTTTGTTTATATATCAGAATTCACATATTTTTACTTTTTTTTTTTAACCCTTACCTTCCGTCTTGGAGTCGATACTGTGTATTGGCTCCAAGGCAAAAGAGTGGTAAGGTTTAGGCAGTGGGGATCAAGTGACTTGCTCAGGGTTATACAGCTGGGAAGTATCTGAGGCCAGATTTGAACCTGGGACCTCCCATCTCTAGGCCTGGATCTCAATCCACTGAGCTACCCAGCTACCCCCCATATTTTTGGCTAGAAGTATGTCTACATAATACCAGAACTGCCACCGATCTGAGGGTTTTAATTTTTTAAAATGTATCTTTGATCTCATTGATTTGGAAGCTACCTACAATGATGAAGACCCATCCATGTGTGTGTAAAATGTATATATACAAATGCATGTATATAAAGAGAAATGGATGCATAGATAGATATAGATTATATATACACATATATGTTTTCTGTGGATATGTTTTTTTTTTATATGACTTCAGGTGAATTCTCCCTCAACTAAGGTTTCATTGCATCTAGGACTTCTTGATTTAATTTTGAAAAAAAAATTCCCTGGTGATGGACCTTTGAGTCCCCAAAATGAATTAGGTTTGTCCTCAGGAAATACAGATTTTCATTAGGTACGCATTTAAGCTTTTCCAACTTGTTACGACCTTTCTGAGTTTATGTTCCAAAAGAATAATCTTTAACAACCTAAGATCACTTCTGCACAATAATAAGGCTTTAAAAACTTTGTAGTAGAGTGTGAATGTGTACATAAATATATAATTTATATAGTGTGAATTTAATATAAATTATACCCCTCATTCCTTTCAAAAAGGAAACTTTTGATAATCCATGTCCATCTTACCCTTTGATGGGGTTGGGAACTTGAGGCCCGAGGCTTATCTGAGTAAAGAGATGTCTCTGGCTCCCCGGTTACTGGAAGGAAACTTGCCACTTATTCCACATGATTCCTGGTGTCTGTAACGATGGCCTCTGACTCAGACTGAAGTCAAGTCTGGCCAACTAGAGAGACGCAGAAGAAGTGATGTCACCAGTGGATAAGTCTGGAATAGTGGAAGCAACATGGTTCTCTCTCCATTTGACTTTCCTGGTTTTCCGTTGCTAAGGAATGGAGACAGAAGGTGAGCACCAAACTCAGATTAGCTAGGCAACCGGTCATGTAATTATGTGCCTTTTTTCTCTCCAACCCATTTTCACTATCTAATAAATTACCATAAATTAATATACAGTCTCTGGAGAAGTTTAAACCTAAGATATGATGTGCATAAATATATACACACATTTGTATATGTGTGTGTTAAAATTAGTCATCAACTTTTTAAAATTAGGTCTAAAGTTTTAGTTTCTTTACTTTGATGAATAAAATAATGATCTTTTTATTAAGTATTCAACAGATGGACAGAACATAGCAGAGGAGACACCTTAGAATCATAAAGACTTAGGTTCTATATCTTCCTCTAACACATATTGTCTATAGGACCCTGGGCCAGTCACCAAATCCTTCTATATACATTTCAGAGCAAGTGCCAATCACTAGTTTTCTCACCAGAACATCCCTGTACTGATGAAATCCCAGGGCTGCCTCTACCACAAAAAAACACATTTGTAACAAATAAGAAGAGAGCACAAAACCATGAAGAGTTCTTATAATACAAAACTCTCCATAAATTCAACTGACTTTTTTCAGCTTCGGATGAAAACAGCTGGAACAAGAAAACTCTTTGCTGACTAGCAAATCCTAACCAAAATGATTATATTGTTAAGCTGTCCCTAGAGACATGAAGAAAGAAAATGCAGATGAAAGAAAGTGTTGAGTACCAGGCTCACAGGAAGAAAACCTCTCATGAATGCAGTAAAGCAGCAGAAGACCTATAGAAAAAGAGCATGCCCAATTTCTCCCACAGGTTCTTGAGCTTTGGATGAGTCTCCACAGGCCATTTTTCCAGATCAAGCCATAAACCTAGTCACTTGCATTGAAGTACTGCTTTAGAGAAGTGGTGTCAAATTCAAATAGGAAAAAAAATGTCTTCAGACAGCATGTTGACTTAGAAAACCACAAATTAACATTATCTGTGTTGTATTATATTTTTATTTATTTTATTAAACACTTTCCAATCCTATTTTAATCTGACAGGGCATGACTCATGTGTTTTTCTGGCAGTTTGACATCTCAATTTAGTATTTGCAAAATGCTCAGTGCTATATAGGCAAATGGGTGACATAGTGGATAGAATGCCAGACCTGGAATCAGGAACTTCCTGAGTTCAAATTTGGCTGCAGACACTAATTAGCTTGGGCAAATGATCCTTGGCAAATCACCTATTTTGTCTCAGTTTCCTTATTTGTAAAATGAACTAGAGAAGGAAATGGCAAACATTCTAGTATTTTTTTCAAGAAAACATGAAATGGGATCTTGGAGAGTCACACTTGACTGAACCAACTCAATGGCAGCACATATTATCTAATTTAGAGCCATGTAATAGCCCTGTGAGGTAAGGATTTCCAGAATTCTTATTCCCTAAATGGGAGGAGGAAACTGGCCAGTATTTATAGAGCTAGAAGGTATCAAGAGCGAAGATTTGAAACATAGGCATGCCTGTTGCCAGGAATGCTCAAATGCATCTTAATGTCTCTGAACCACATTGGAATTTTGTCTCATTTCTGGAGTATTGAGAAAAATTTTAGTCATCAGCTTTTAAAAATTAGGTTTTTTAAGTTTTCATTTCTTTGGTTTGCTTGATGAATAAAATAATTTAAAAGTATTTTATTAAGTATTTTTATTTATTTGACAAATATTTCCCATATTTCCCTTAAAAATAATTTCCTTGGGTGTGCACTCTAAAGAAATATGCTCTGCATGTCAATTATTTTCTGATACATTGTCCTGACTCCAGGTCTTTCCCCACTATCTAATGCTACCCACTTCAACATTTATTGTTCAGTCATGTCCAACTCTTTGTGACTCCATTTGGGGTTTTCTTGGCAAAGATACTGAAGTGGTTTGCCATTTCTTTCTCCAGCCCATTTCACAAATGAAGAAACTGAGGCAAGCAGAGTTAAGAGACTTACCTAAAGTCACACAACTAGTAAGTATTTCAGATCACATTTGAACTTTCTGACTCTAGGCCCAGTGCTCTATCCAATGCATCACCTAGCTGCCACTTTGCTTCCATATCATAGAAATATTTTATCTTCAACTTTAAAATTATATAAAATGTTACTAAAATCAAAGGCTTTGAACCAAGACTTTGGCCCCAAATGACCTTAAGTTTCTTGCTAGAGGAACAGAACTTTATTTCTTTTTCTTTGCTTTTTTTTTTGGAGGAGGGGTGTTGCTTCAGAAAACTTGGACTAGGAGATACATCCTATCAACTTCTCACAGTACATATGCATTACGGAGGCAGAAATAACTCAATGCATTATATTAAACAAGACATTAAATCCATCATTCTCCTTGACCTTTCTGCCTGCTATTCCTCTCAACAGCTAGAAGATATTTGTGAAGCTTGGCATGAGATTCACTTAGCTGTTGTGTTGATGTTTGCAGATTGTCCATCTGCTCTCCTAATGTACTAGGCTCATTTTAGAGGAGCATTTGTAAAGACTTACTATTTTAGGCCATTCCAGGATTGACATAAGGATTCTGGTGTCCATTATCAGCAGAGGGATGTATAACAGTTTTGGAGTATCATGTTAACATGAGTAGCCAGGGCACATTAAGCCTTATACATCTTAACTCAGTGGTAGATTTTTGAGTTCCCTATAGTTTCTGAAAGGGGAAGGGGGAAGAGGAAAGGGGGTGTGTGATGTGATAAAGGGATATAGAGCGTGGAGAATACTGACAGTGAAGGACAGGCACTATGTAGCACCCTAGAGGGAATTATTATTGTGTTTTTAAAAAAATTTATTCATCTACTTTTTTTAAAACAAATTTATTTGTTTGTTTGTTACATTAAAATACCCAGGTAACTTGCTCTCACCTTCTACTCCTCCCACTAGAGAAGACATCATTTGACATATATATGTATGTCAAATACATATATAAACATCTTATTTATTTATATTTTGCAGTTCTTTCTCTGGAGATGAACATATACAAGTCATTCTTCAGACAATATTTCTGTTGCTGTATATAATGTTCTCTTGGTCCTACTTATTTTACTTTTTGTAATTTCAGAAAGGTCTTGCTATGTCTTTTTTTTTTTAAACCCTTGTACTTCGGTGTATTGTCTCATAGGTGGAAGATTGGTAAGGGTGGGCAATGGGGGTCAAGTGACTTGCCCAGGGTCACACAGCTGGGAAGTGGCTGAGGCCGGGTTTGAACATAAGACCTCCTGTCTCTAGGCCTGACTCTCACTCCACTGAGCTACCCAGCTGCCATTGCTATGTCTTTTCAAAATTAATCTGCTCACCATTTCTTACCTTACAGAAGTATTCTATCATTATCATATGCCACAACTTGTTAAGCCATTCCCCAGTTGATGGGCACCAATTCTTTGTTTCCAGTTCTTTGCCACCACAAAGAGAGCTGCTATAAATATTTTAGAATATATAGGTTCTTTTTTCTTTTTCCCGATCACTTTAGAAAACAAAGACAATGGTTGCATTGCAGGGTCAAAAGGAATACACAGATTTGTAACTCTTTGGATATAATTCCAGATTGTTCTCCAAAATGGAGAACATCATTTCACAGTTCCTCCAACAGTGCATTAGTAAACCCATTTTCCACACTCCTTCCTATATTTGCCATTTTACTCTTTTATCATTCCAGCCAATCTGATATGTGTGAGATGATATCTTTGAGTCACTTTGATTTACATTTCTCTAATAATTATCTAGTGCATTTTAATGTAGTTATATATAGCTTAGATTTCATCATCTAAAATTGTCTTTTCATATCTTTTGACCATAAACTTTTAAAAATTAGGTATGGTTCTTTATTTGAAGTGGTGGACACTCTTATGACAATGGCTCACTTCATTCCCTGATTCAATTACCCTGAAGAACCTGAGAGTGGCCATTATTTCTCCCTTTTAAAATATTTTACTTTTATTGTAAACTTAGCAATTATCAATAAACATAAATATTTCAACATATAAAAAAGAAGAAAAGCCTGTATGATAAAACATCAAATAGGATTAGACCAATATTTTACACCATATACCATAATAAACTAAAAAAAGATATATGACCTAAACAAAAATTAGAGAAGGGAAGGAGGTATCTTTCACAACTATGTCTAAGGGGAGAATTCTTACTAAAACATTGGATAAAGGCGATCATAAAAGATAAAGTAGACAATTCCAAATACATAAAATTGAAAAAAAATTTTCCTAAGATGAAATGGACTTTACATCTGCCCAGTTTGATGACACACATAGTAAACATTAAAGATGGAGGCACTCATGCAGAAGGTGGCAGAGACCTGCTTTGGAGGGAAAACATCCTTTTTTCCCTCTATTATATGGATGGAAGAAGGCTCTATCCACTGGATGTATAGTCAAAACAGTTTGTATTTTTAATACTAAGATGAGAATAGTCTCTCCCCACCTTTCTGGAATTATCCAGGAGTGAAGATCCTGTACACCCACAAGAGCATCATGAACTAAGCTAGGTGAGGGAAAAGGCTATGTACACCCCCTATTCCTTTCTGGATCTGTGGTCCTTAGAATTGCATTCATGATGACTTCAGAAGCAGTATTCTATGTTGGACTTTTGAAAACCCAGCAAAGTAGCTCTAAAAAGCTAAGGTACTAGGAGAAAATTTCAGGGTAGTTTTTAATTTGGAACTTGGTGAGAGTATGCTATATAGGAACTGAGTTAAACTATAAACTAAATCCTTCTCCCTTCTCTCAAAGACTGAGGTGGTATAAAATGGAATTATGTCGCCCAAATGTGGAGGGGGGTAATGTTTGCATGTTTATTCTTGCTAGAACTTTGAAGGAAAGGTTTTTATCTTTATAAAAACTGCTCTGGTTATTAAAAGAAGAAACTACAGTGCAGAGACACTTGAAATTGAGAGAATACTATTCACATGGGCTTGAGCCAATGACAGAGAAACAAGACAATTTCAACTCCTCTTATAGATACTTGAGAACCCTGGAGAGGGCTAAAATGTAACATATTATCTGAACTTTAAGTAGTGTGGGCCAAGGTACTCACCCTTGCATAAGCAAAATAAATTAAATTAGATTTAGAGAGAAACAACTGGGAAAATCCTCACTGAAAGTTTTTTTCTGATAAATATATCATATCCAAGATAAATTAATAATTGATATAGTATATAAGAATAAGAGCCATTTTCAATTAGATATGCTATTTGTCAAGGAAATCTGGAATCCATATCATCTCTCATCCCAATTCAAATCAAGTCAGGGATCCTTAATTTGTGTCATAGTTTTGGTCAGCCCATACATAATAGAGAATCACTGGAGTTCAGAATAAAGGGTGAAATAGGCAGATTCAAACATTAGTAAATTCACTTTGGCAGCTCAGTTGAGTATATATTGGATAGGCAAGAGATTTGAGGTAAGAAAACCAACCAGAAGGCTATTGTAATAGACTGGGCAAGAAATGATAAAGGCCTGGAGCAAGCTGGTGTAAGTAGATTATGAGAGATGCATACAAGATATTAGGAAGGGGGCAGCTAGGTAGCTCAGTGGATAGAGTGCCAGACATAGAGACCTAAGGTCCTGGATCCAAGTCTTTGAGGGAGCTTAGCTGGAGACTGCAGCTTGGATAATGGGCTTGGAGCTCGGCTTCAACTTGGACTCTGACTCCTGGACTACTTTGTAGGTGAGAAAAAGGCTGACTCCTTTCCTAGTTTCTGGAGAGACTAGCTTCTATCTTGAAGGAGGCCACATGATTACTCACTACTGGCCTTCCTGGTTGAAAGATAATTAATCTCTGCCTGGATTAAGATAGGATAGATAACTTTTCTATACCCTTCACATTTCTCTACTTTATTGTTTCCTTTCCATTTTGTAAATAAATTTCTGACTCAAGATATAATAAATATTGGGAACCACTTAGTTTCATAAAATTATTGTTTTCACCTTTACACTTTCTATCTATCTCATTCTATCTCCCTACCTATATGTGTATATACTTGTTGAATTTCAGTTGTGTTGGATTCTTCGGGTCTCCATTTGGAGCTGTCATAGATACTGGGGTGGTTTATCATTTCCTTTTCTAGCTCATTTTAGAGATGAAGAAATTGAGGTAAATAGGGTTATGTTATTTGACCAGGGCCACACAACTTGTAAGTGTCCAAGGCTGACATTTGAACTCAGGTCTTCTTGACTTCAGGCCTGGCACTCTATCTGCATCATCTTGCTGTCCCATATGTGAAGATATACATACATAAGTGTGAAGATTCAGCTGAGGAAACTGAGAAGAAGAAGTTAGATTAGCAGTTAGCAGAGCCTAGACACAATATGGTCACAAAAAATCTACAAAAGAAATAATGTCTTGGAGGGGAAGGTGAACAAAAATGTCAGATACTGGAGAGTGGTCAAAAAAGATTAAGGTTGGAAAAAATGTCAAAAATATTTGAATTGGCAATCCTTAGATAACTTAAGGGTATTTTAAAAGGTAGAGTTTGGAGAATGTTCAGTGAGTGGGACTAACCAGCAATGCTTATGCTTAAAACTCAGAAGTATTCAAGAAATCACTGAGTATAGGAAAATGAAACCACATTATTTGTCTATCTCAATCCCTAATCTACTACATACTCTGGTAGCAAGAAATCTGGGCTATGTATCTTGCCAGTGCTCTTCTTGGATATTGTGAGTTCTTTGTTTGGATCCCATTTCATTCCCCATTTCATTCTGACAATACTCCACCTCTGGTTATTTATAATTAGTTGACTTATTCTATAGTTTCCTTATATTGGTTTCTTGTACTTCACTCATGAGCTCCATATATACTTACAATTCCTTTGATGTCATTATTTATCCTCTATATTAACACTCCTTGAAGAGTAAATACTTCAATTATTTCTATGAACTCAACCTACCATGTTCCTCACCAGACCCCAATGTGTGACCTAGCTAGGCATCTGGCCATATAGTCCAGCTCAAAGATTGGTTTGCAGTATGTGACTGGATGGAAGCCCAGTCAACTAAACTTCTAAATGTTGAGACTATTGAGGTGAGTGAAGGCATTCTAGGTAATTTCCTTAACTCTTTGTAATTATATTATTAATGATATGTAAGTGTTGGGGAAGCAAATAAGAAAAAGTCAGCCCCTGCTCTCAAGAAACTTATCATCTAATAAGGAAAGAACATATAAAAGGAAATTGGAAGTGGAGCATGGGGCAAGGAATGAGATCAGAGAGTTCCCAGTTAGGGGAAGGGATGGTGAGCATCTTTTGTCATGGAATTGAAATCAAGCAGAGTTGCCTGAGAGTTGTCTTTTTTTCTCATTTGCAACCCCAGAACATACTTGTAACTTTGTATGAATTAATTTACTTCTGACAGTTATAGAGAAGAATATAAAAAGGAATGATCAAGTTTTGCTTGGTTTCTTGGATTCAGCTCCATGAAAGAAGATACTAGTCCTAGGATAAACTGATCACTTCTAATCTTATCACTATACTTTCTAACTGAAGCTTTGGATATCAACACCTTCCCACCTCCCTCAGACACCTTTTCCCTCTGATGGCATGGGTTAGAGGTGAGTGTACTAAACTCCTATCAAAGCTTTAGTTTAAAGAGGCCAGAAATTGGATTTTCAGTTCACTTCACTTTCCATTTGTAATTCTGCATGATTTCAACTCCAAGACACAAGATGGGCAACTCCTACCAGGTAGCCTCTGGTCTCATTCCTTGCCCTGCCACCCAGATCTCTATCTTCAATTTGTGTATTGTCTCTTTTTATTAGACTGTAAGCTCTTTGAGGGCAGAGACTGTCTTTCTTTTTCTTATTTGCATGCCCAGCACTTAGCATTGTATCTGTTGTATTTGTTGTTCATTTAGACTCCTTCAGGGGCTTTCTTGGCAGAGATTCAGGAGTAGTTTGCCATTTCCTTCTCCAATTCAGTTTTATAAATGAGTAAACTGAGGCAAACAAGGTTAAATGATTTGCCCACAGTCACATAACTAGTAAGGGTATGAGGCCAGATTTGAACTCATGAAGATGAGTCTTCCTGATTCCAAATAGTGTTCTGTCCACTATGTCACCTAGTTATTTAGCTTTGTGACCCCTGTTAGCATTTTCTTAGCAAATATGCTAGAATGGTTTACCACTTTCTTCTCTAGGTCATTTTAAAGAAGAGGAAACTGAGTCAAAGAGGGCTAAATAATGACACATAGTAGGCATTTAATAAATGTTTATTGAATTTAATATTGTATTGCATAATAGAAAAAAACATGGTAAGTTTAGAGCATGAGACATAGCTCTCCTAACCCAGATTATTCCAATAATATTTGTAAATTAAAATGCAAAGAATGTAATAAGTAGACATGAAATGGAACAGATTTATCAGTGCTTCTTTAGTGATGTATTGTCTATAGTGATCATTAAGGATACTGGAATCTCAAGTTGGATTTCATCACCTTAGTACCATGTTGTGGGATGAAGTAAAAATGTTACTTAAAGATATGAAATCAGGAAGAGTGGCTAAGGCTGGACCCAATACAAACAGAAAAAACTTTGGCTAAAAGCAACATAATATGACAGGCACTCAAATATCTATTTTCTAGATTTATAAAATATGGGGAGATTCCAGAAAATATGGCAGACAGCATTTCCTTCTCTAAGAAAGTTACTGAGAAGAAATCAACAACTACTATTCCATTTTCCTACTAGCTAATCTCTACAAATGTTTATTGGATTGTCTATGCATAAATATGTCCTTGATAAAAAATATAAGAAGGGAACAAGTGAGCTTTTTGTAAATTATGTTTTGTGACAAATTATAGTCATACAATGGACTTAGATGTATAAAGAATACAAGATTCTATTATTTATCCCTTACAAAATACCCAACTCATTTACTTGGTAGAGCAAAATACAGCCATAAAAGCTTTCTTTCTAAAGACTGTCTTCCCTGATCCCAAATGAAGATCACAAGACATAATTAAAGAGATGCCTTTGTTCAATGATCCTTTGAGTATTAACATTGAGTGAAGTATGAAACAAGGTAGGTGAGGCATGGTCTAACAATGTCATGGAAAACGTAAGTAGGACAAAATCTAAATAGGAGCAGTATTCCTTATCGATAGTGAGATTACGCAGATGCTCCTGTTTTTGGAGGACATTGATTCTGGCTACACGAAGCCTCAGAATACATAAGAATCCCTCAATGAGGTCCATGGATATACCACCCTACACCGGAAAATAAACAAATGGTTAATGAATACATATTTCTTGATTCAATTCAATTCAGTTAAAAAACATTTATCACATACTTATTACATATGATTATTTGAGGTACTGAAGATATTGTTGTTTATCCTTCATTGTCAAAAAGGATTAATGACATCATGGAGCTGATTTTGACTTATGGATGAATTGTATTTAAGTGAGGTGGAGTTGAACAAAGTCATCAGCCTCACTCTCTCTTCCAGAGTCATCAAAGTCCAGAGACCTGAGATGCAGTGGAAGAGCTTGATGTCTCCAAAGTCTGACCAAGTTCTAAGCCCTCTATAGGGCCTATTTCAACCACCTTCATGGCCATTGGAATGAATTGTTCTCATCTTCCCATTCTACTGAAAGAAGTCTTCACATACTTGTGGTAGATGTTTCTTGGGTTATAAAGACAAAATGAAAAGCAGTTCCTGCTTATTCATCATGTACAGAAGTCATAAGAATCTTATTTATCAAGTACAGAGATAAATATATACAATATAACTTAAGGAGAGAAGAAAACTAACAACTGGGTATATCCAAAAAGATATTCAACAGGAGGTAGTACTTGCATTGAGTCTTGAGAGAAATTAAGGATCCTAAAACTTAGAGAAGAAGAATAAATGTATTTGAGAAAAAGAAGATATTCTATTGCAAAGGCATGGTGATGGAAATGGAGATGGAATAGTGCCATGACTGGGCAACAGAAAATAGTCCAGTTGGGCTAGAATGTAGAGTGCATGGAGAGAAAAAATTTGAAATTAATCTGGATCCAGATTGTGAAGGACTTGAATGTCAAGCTGTGGAACTTGTATTTTATATTAAAGATTAGCCATCACAAAAGATTCTTAGCCAGAGTAGTGTGATCAGACTTATATAGTAGGAACACTATTTTGGCAGTTCTTTGGAAGACAGATTGAAGAGGGAAGAGACTAGAAGTATGAAAACCAATTAGGGAGCCACCATAATAGAATAGACAATACGTAAAATAAAGGTCTACAATAGGGTAATAATATCATTAGTGTAGAGGAGAGAGATATAAGAGATAACACTAACAAGACTTGACAACTGATTGAATATGGATGATGAGGGAGATGAAGAGTTGAGGATGATTAAGGAGGGATTAGAGTAGAGCTGAGTAACAGAAAGGAGAGTGGTTCCTCCAATAGAAACAGATGAAATGAGATAGTAATTGTAAAGTGCTTAGCACAGTGCCTGCCTGGAACATGGTAAGAGCTATGTAAATGTTAGTTATTAAATGTTATTAAATAAGAATGTTTGTTGGGTGGGATGGGTTCAGAAGGGGAGATAATGAGTTCTATTTTAGACATGTTAAGTTTGAGATGGCTACAGGACATCCTGATGAAAATCTCTACCAAGTGGTTAGGGATGTGAACCTGGAGCTCAGGAGGAAGTTTAGTCAGTCATATTTAAGTCATACCTGATTCTTTGTGATCCCCTGTGGGTTTTTTGGCAAAGGTATTGGAGTGTTTTACCATTTCTTTTTCTAGCTCATTTTACAAATTAGGAAATTGAGGTAAACAGGATTTAGTGATTTGTTCATAATCATGCAGCTAGCTATGAGTGTCTAAATCCTGTTTCGAACTAAGGAAGTTAAGTCTTCCTGGTTCCAGCCCCAACACTCTATTTACTACACCACATACCTGCCTCAGGAAAGAGAGGACGGCTAAACATATAGAATTTGGGAAATTCAAAGAAGCAAATAAAATAAAGAATGAAGTTATGTATAGAGATAATAGTAGAGCCTAGGACAAAGTCTTTTGGGACAGCCAGAGTAAAGGAATTGGATATAGATGATAGTCCAATAAGAGTATGAGGAGTGGTCAGACAGGTAGTAGGAAGACCAAGAGAACAATATTACAAAATCAGGGGGAGAAGAGAATATCAGATAGTCAACAGTGTAAAAAACTGCAAAGAGGTCAGGAAGGATGAGGCCTGAGAAAAGGCCATAATATTCAGCAGTTAACATATCATTAGCAGCTCTGAAGTGAGAACTTCTATTGGAGTGGTTGAGTTGGAAAATAAATTGAAAAGAGCTGAGAATGTGGGAAAATGAAGCTGAGAAAGGCAGGAATGTGGGAAAATGAAGAGAAGTGTAGAAGCCTTTTCTTAGTTGTTTATCTTGTCATTTGTCCTTTGT
This sequence comes from Gracilinanus agilis, assembly GCF_016433145.1. Lineage (NCBI taxonomy): Eukaryota > Metazoa > Chordata > Mammalia > Didelphimorphia > Didelphidae > Gracilinanus > Gracilinanus agilis. Next base: position 596,201,965 of record NC_058130.1, read on the forward strand.
TTTCAAAGAGAACCAATGACATTGCAGGGTGATATCTTGACTTGCACAAAAATTGGATTTCTGTGAAGTAGAGTTGCATAAAATCATCGACCTCAATCTCTCTTGCAGAGAAAGTTAGGAGAACTGGTGATAGCCTGGGATGCATCTGTTGACCTTAGAGTCTTCAATGTACCATGCTCTAGTCACTTCACAGCACCTCCTTCAGCTGCCTTTATGGCAGTTGGAACAAATGGCTCTCAATTGCCTATTCCACCAGGAGAAGTCTTCGCATGACTTCTTGGGATGGCCATAAAGTTGTTCTCAGGACACATTTCTTGGTGGTATGGTAGAAAGCGAAGATAAGATGACTAGTTCTGATGTCAGAGGAACTGAGCTAGAATTCTGCTTCTGACACTTAATACCTTTGTGACCTAGGTAAGTCACTTCTGCAGTAGAGCTCCCTATCCATTGTTTCACTTTTTGCAGTTTCAATTATCCATCGTCAACCAGAAGCTCTGGAGATCCATTCTGGAAAGCCCCAGAAGTACACCTGCGGCAGTAGTCTGCACCCTGACCCAGGCTCTTCTGTTTCCACTTTTATGGGAAATTAAGGAGCTCTGAGTGAAGAGGCAGGAGTGAAGAGAAAGCTAATAGATATGAGTTAGAAGGTATTCTCTTAGGTCTGCAGTTTGAGCCATTTGTGATAGGTCTTGAAATGTATTCCTCATGGAGATAGAGTCCTACTATACTTTGAATGATATATGTAAATAAATATAAGTAAAATATTCTTCTATGGAAGATATTTCCAACTTCTTTAAGTGGGACATAAAGTTACAAAATATAAAAATTAGGAGCCAAGAGAAATGCCCTTAAAGTTCATCTAATGCAACCCTCTCTTTTACAGATAAGGAAACCAAGGCCAAGAGCTCTCAAAAGAATTTTCCAGGATCATCCAGATGGTAAATAGTAGACACAGGATTCAAACTCAGGTTCTCTCATACCCAATGCAACACTTTTTCCCTTGTGCCATTCTGTCTCCATGTGTACTTCAAGTATGGATATCTGTATAGGGATAAATTACACATTTTAAAAGAAATGACAGATAAGAAATGGAACTGTATTGATCATCTTAAAAGATTGCCTCCCACATAGTGGGCAGAATGAGCTTCCAGAAAGCCAGGGAAGAAAAGTCATAATATCTCTGTCACATGTGATCAGGGAATTTATCTTCCCACACTCTTCTGTATCCCCCTTTCTTCCCTTTCTTTTTAAAAATTCAATTGCTGGACAGTCATTTAGATGGGATCAGGGCTTGAGATTGTAGCAGAGCACAAGGAAATAGAGGTTGAGAGAGAGTTTTACTTTAATTTCACCTACATCAAGAAATTTAAAAGTTATGGACGGCATACTAACAGAAACTAGCATCCTCCCATCTTCCTTTTCTCTTCTTCCTCTCCCTTATATTCTCCCCATTCCTATTTAATTTCCCTTTTCTCTCCTACTTTTATACTCATTCATTCAGCACATATCTATTGCATACCTACCCATCTGCCTTTCTAGAATTTGAGGAATAGAGGAAAGTAGAAAATAATCTAGATTTGGTATTGGCAACCAGGAGTGAACAGAAGCCAAATGAGACTTATTGAAATTCCATAGTTTTATTTACTGTCTCAAGTTCAGAAACACCCAGTTAAAGTACATTCTGGCATTTGATTCAGAAGGCAAAATAAATGAAGAAGTTCCATGGAAGTATAGCCTGTTGTCATTCCTTAGTCATTTTCAGGTATGTTCAACACTACTAGTCCCATTTGGAATATTCTTGGCAAGATACTGAAGTGGTTTGCCATTTCCTTCTCCATCTCATTTTACAGATGGGAAACTGAGGCAAACAAGGTTAAGTGACTTGTCTAGGGTCAGATAGCTAGTAAGCATCCCAGGCCAGGTTTGAACTAAGAAGATGAGTCTTTCTGACTCCAGGTTCAGTGCTCTATTTACTATGCCACCTAGCTACATAAGTCATTCTCAAATGTGAGTCTGATTTAAAGGCATAATTTGGGTCAGTGCCTATTAAAACAACAGCTCATAAGTTTTTTTTTGTTTTTTTTAACCCTTGTACTTCGGTGTATTGTCTCATAGGTGGAAGAGTGGTAAGGGTGGGCAATGGGGGTCAAGTGACTTGCCCAGGGTCACACAGCTGGGAAGTGGCTGAGGCTGGGTTTGAACCTAGGACCTCCTGTCTCTAGGCCTGACTCTCACTCCACTGAGCTACCCAGCTGCCTCTCAGCTCATAAGTTTTTATCTTTCTATCAGACCAAATCAGAAACTTGACACAATGCAAAGCAAGGGCACTTAATTAAACACAACAGCAGCAAGGAGATAAGGAAAGTCTCACCCCTCATTCATGACCACTAAATACACAAAAATATACTAATCCCATACTACAAGTGGGAAAGAGATCATGTAAAACCCAGACAGCTCAATTTTCTAGTGCTGTGTTTGAATTAAAAAAAAAAAAAACACAAAACACTTATATGTCTCCAAAACAGCCACTGACATCTTTCCTGGTAGTTAACTTTCTCTGCCGTGCTGCCATCTTCAGGTTCTCCATTGAACTAGCACTGTTACCAGGTAGTTCAATATTGAATTACAGGTACTATTATTCATCTTCCCCACTGGGAAATGCTGATATCTCTTTGGTAGATAACCAAGGACTCTAGAGCTATTTCAACTCTTTTGTGAGTCAGATGAACAGCTCTACCCAGTTGGGGGCAAAATCTCTCTAGTGAAATCTGGATTTTGAAATCCTTTTGCTTCCTCCTATGGAAAATGCTGTCAAGATTACTTGATATTTATTTGGGAAGGAGTAATTTCCTTTTCAATTTCCAACATGGATCTGACTACTAGTCTATATCCATAAAAATGATCTCAGAACTTCTCTTCGCAATATAGAAGGTGGGGATTAGCTGGAGACTTTTGAACAGCAACACCCAAATCTCCCCTTTCACTAGAGTAAGAAAGGCACAAGAGATTGTGATGTGCAAAATAGGGATTCTCAAAGCCATCCTCTCCACCTTCATTGTGCCCTTACCTTAGGCAAAATTTGGAGTGTGTGTGTGTGTGTGTGTGTGTGTGTGTGTGTGTGTGTGTACTGAGGAAACAGTTAATATTTTCTAGTCACCATTTAAAGATTCACAGTGTGGCAAGCAGTTTTAAATGATAATAGAACAGTTCTTTATTCTGAGAGTTTCAGATTTCCAGCTGAGGAGAGACAAAGTGAGACTATCAACTTTTTTTAACCTTTTCTCCCCCTTTTACCAAGTTTTCCCTCATCCCTCTTTTCTTGCCTTATAAAGGTATTCTAGCCTCATTCTTCCCTTCAATTTCATGAGTTTTTGGAATATGTAGTTTATGCTCCTTTTTTATTTCCTTACCATTTTCTTCAGCCCTGAGCAATTCAACTTCTTTTACCATCATTCTACTCTGCTCTCTCATAGGTCACTAATGTCCACATCCAATGACCTTTTCTCAGACTTCATCTACTTTGACGTCTCTATAATAGTTGGTACTGTTGAACATCCCCTCTTTCTAAATATTCTCTCAGATTTTAAAAGGCCATAGTCTCCTAATTATTCTTCTACTTTTCAACTTTCTCCTTTTCCTTGGCTGATTTCTTTTCTTTTTTCAACCTTAGGGTCTCTACACTTGGTAATCTTGTTTTTATTCCCTGCTTCATTTCAACTCTATGCATTTGATACTCAAGTCAATCCTTTAATCTCTATTTCTTCTGAGTTTGCTGCCTATAGAACATAAAACTCAAATTCAGTGCTGGATTTAGTTTCCTTCTTTGTAAAATTCAGGGATTGAACTAGACGATCTTTAAGTTCTCTCCTATCTTCCCTCCTAGGCCACTTGTTGAATACTTAGTCATGCTTCAAATGCCATTTTCTTCATGGCAACTTCCATGATCTCCCCTGTTGATAACAATACATCACTTCTCATGCTTTTCATAGCTCTTTGTTACATACTTTTAAAAATTACAATTATCTGTGTTTGTTTCTTATCCCCTAGCTAGGCCATATGCTCCATGAGGCAGGGGTCATAACTAATTCAAATTTTTTATCTCTTACTGGGCCCAATTCCATGCTCTACTATATTTGATAAATACTTTCTTGAATGAATAAATGAATTGAAATAAGAATTCTAGCTAGTTGCTATTCAACACAAAAGTAGAAGTTCATAGTGAGAAGAGTTTTCACAATCATATTAGTAATTCTTCCCAACCATGATGGTCAAGTAAGATCAAAACCAACTGTGGAAGAATGTGGCTTGTCCAGATTCCAAATCCTCTTTTTCTTCCAGCTACACAAACAAATAAACAAATCTTGCCCTTAAGGAATTGGTGGATAATGAAAAGAAGTTCTTATAAATTAAAATATCTGGCACACAAAAATGTTATGATGCATCACGAGCTTGACTGGGATCTTTTTAAGGGGGCAATAAGAGAAATATCACTCAGAGTGTAAATCTACCCTATTGAATTAGAAAATCCATGTATCTTCATATAATTCAAGGCAAAATTTCATCTTTCAATTTCAGTTTCATCTTTCAATTTCAATTTCAATCTTTCAATTATCCTGAAACAAGAGGAGAAAACAAAACAAAACAAAACAAAAACCAGGTCTGAGTTCTCTAGCTAAAATCACTTTCCTTCTTCATTTCGCTTTGCTGGTATCATCACGACTGTAAAGGAGCTGATCTTTTGTGCGGCAGCAAAGCCATTTACAATTTTTATGGAAATCGTGCTATAAAAAAATAAATTTTCAGCAGGGCAAGGCCGCCTGTTTAATAGGGCTCTCAAAACATGCACACGCGTGCACACGGATGCCTTGCTGTGGGAAAGAACCCTTCTTTTATCTATAGCCTTGCACTGTTTCCTTCACCTCGCTTCAGGATTCTGCATAATACAACCATAGATCATGTTTATGATCAGCTAATTTTGCTTCTGTTCTGCGGCCTCCCCCCCTCCCCTGGTCCCTTCCCCCT
>NC_058130.1:596211839-596234339 GCF_016433145.1 Gracilinanus agilis
TTTCTTTCTTTCTTTCTTTCTTTCTTTCTTTCTTTCTTTCTTTCTTTCTTTCTTTCTTTCTTTCTTTCTTTCTTTCTTTCTTTCTTTCTTTCTCTTCTTCTCTCTCTCCCCCCTCTCTCCTTTTCTCACTATTTCTCTGTTCTATCTAGCCACAGGACATTATTCCTAATCTGACAAATACAATGAGTAGGATACTATAGAATGAAACTTCCAAAGAGTTGCCTTAGAAACAGACTGACAGATGAGCATTTCCTTTCCTTTGGCCCCCTCTTTAAAAAGTTTGCCCATCACTGGTTTTAGGAATTTTAAAAATAGTATAGCTTTAAAAAAAATGCAAAGGGAGCAGAGTTTGTACACTCAAGGCAATTAAGCTTGACTTTGATTCCTGAGAAAATTCTAGAACGGATCATTAAGGAGATGATTAGTGAACATCTAGAAAGGAAAGTGATGATTACAAAGAATCAGCATGGCTTTGTCTAGAATAAGTCATGCCAGACTAACTTCATTTCCTTTATCTGACAGGATGACTAATTTAGTAGATAAATGGAGTGCTAGGGATACAGTTTACCCAGATTTTAGGGAAGCTTTTGATAGTTATTTCATATGCTTTTTTGGAGAAGACTGAGAGATGTGGATTCAATAATATAATTAGATGGATTCAACACTGCTTAAATGGCTAGATTCAATGAGTAGATGTTAATGGGTCAATGTCATCTTGGCAGGAGGTCACCAAAGAGTCTGTGCTGGGATCAGTGCTGCTTAACATTTTTATTAGTGATTTGAATAAAGGTATCAGTGACATGTTCATCAAATTTGCCAATGACAGAAAACTAAGAGGAATAGTTAACACACTGGATAATGGAATCAAGATCCAAAAAGATCTTAACAGGCTCAAGCAATGAGCTAAATCTAATAAGAATTTCAGCTTAGATAAATGTAAAGACATATTTAGGTACAAAAAAAAATAAAATTCAAAAGTATAAATAAGATGAGTAAAACATCGTTAGATGGTAGTTATTCTGAAAATATTAATTAATTAAAATTTAAAGATATACTATTTTTAAAATTAAAATAGAGATTTTAGTAGACTTCCAATGTGATTGTGGGCTTTGGTAAGAGAAATCCAAGAAAGCACAGTTTCTAGGAAAGGGAAATCAGAGTCTCTTTGTGCTTTGCCCTAGTCAGACTTCATCTGGAGTATGGGTGCCACAGTTTGAAGACATCAGTGTCCTGGAGAGTATCCAAGAGAATGCAGCAGGATGGTGAAAGGCCTTGAATCCCTGTTATCTGAGGATCAATTGAAGAAATTGGCCATCCTTGAGAAAAGGGAGGTGGGAAGGGGTATGCCTGATAGCCATTTCCCAGTATTCAAAGAATTGTCAGATGAAACAGCAATTGCACCTTTTCTGTTTGGCTCCAAAGAAAAGAACCCTTTGGAATAGGTGGAAAATGTAAGTAGGCAAATTTAAGCATTTCAAGAAAAAAATTCCCAACAATTAGAACTGTCCCAAAGGAGAATGAACTACCTTTCTGTAACTTTCAAGCAGAAACTGGATAGGCACTTGCCTGACATGTTAAAACATAATTCATTTCATCTAGGAATTAGGTAAGATGGTCTCTTTCGTCTCTCACATTCTCTGTTTTTAGAGAATAACCTGGACCAATGATGGGTAAACTACAACCTGTGGGCCAGATGCGGGGGTGGGGGAGTGGGGGTGGGGGGGCCTGAAATGTTCTATCCTGCTATGCTGCATTATTCCTAATCTGATGAATACAATGAGTAGGATGCAATACAATGAAACTTCAAAAGAGCTGCCTCAGAAACAGACTGACAGTTGAGCATTTCCTTTCCTTTGGCCCCCTCTTTAAAAAGTTTGCCCATCACTGACCTGGACCACTGAGATATTGAGATATCGAATGACTTGTATACATCATACAACTCTTATATATAATAGAGGCAGGACTTAAACTAAGGTCTTCCTGGCTACAAGACCAGTTCCCTATCCTTTACACGGGAAAGGCTGCCTCATTCACATAAAACTTTTTTACATATATAAACACATGGATTTGGGATATCGAAAAGTTATTTCTACCCAGAGCTCTAATAGTTTTTAAGGGACTTGGACTTTAAGCAAGAACTCTTTGAATGTTTTCCCTTAAATATTGTATAGTTACCTCCAGACTATGTCTATTAAGTAATTCCAAGAGAATCATTACTCTTCGTGTGGCTTCCTCATTGCAGTGGGTTTCTCACACAATCTCCAAGGACTTTCTATGTCTCTCAATGCAATTCTTTCTTTTTTTTTTCCTTTTTAGTTTTCTTTATGGGGACACAAGAGTATTGGGTGGTAGGTGCCTTATTATCTTCCATTTTATGACAAGACGTTGAAACTGAAATCATGCTGATAAAAACCTGAAAATCATAACCTCCAAAATTCACTTCCCATGGGATCTTAGGTATTACTTGGAGTTTCTAAAATAACTCAATGTACATTAAAAATATTTCTCTTATTGTTATATTGCAGGCACGTTTGCTATTAGCTGCTTAGCTTCATTATGTATCATAGTCTGAATCTACAAATCAAGTATAATTAGACTTAGAGAACTGATTGGATTTCTAATTAAGCTACATTGGAAACAATGCACAATCAGTAAATATTCTGACTAGGTACATTTTAAAGAGCAACTCTTGGGCTTTTTGCTGATGACTAGACACCAGTGTCATTAAATTTGTTGGTGGCAAGCAAATTTTAAAGCTAAAATAGAGGCAATTAGTAAAGATCTTGAAATATTTAATCACGTTTGTCCAATTAGTGTGCAATTAGGCAGTGGTGTGGTGTGGGACAAGCATTCTGTTTCAGTGCATGGTAGAGAAGGATCCCTTTGAAATTTTTCTGTTTAGTTTATTGATATATAAAAAGGAAGTTATGGTTGTAATTTCCAATTTAAAAAAAATACTGTGCAGATGGTCTGACTATATATTTAACAATGTTAAACAAATCCAAACAAGGGAAGCATGTTACCTGAAATTACACAGCTGTGATCTGTGAATAAGCTCTGGATCATGGTAGATTACAGCTGTGCTTATCTTGATCGTTGAAACTGCCAGGCATTTTATATTGAAGAAATCAGGAACTTGATAAGCTGGTCCAACAGGTCTTGAAATGACTGGCAACTTCTTATTTGACCAAATGCACTCTTCCTGGTTCTTGCCTCTGCTCTTCTACATTCCAGTGACATAAATTATGTGCAGAAGGCGTGGTAAACCCTAGAGATTCTGTGAAAAGTTATTATGGGATCTACTGATAATGTTTATTGCATTGAATTACATGATGTTTTTATGTTAACTGCCTGACAAGCTTGGATACCACTAGTGTTTGGTCCATAATAGGCACATAGTAGGTGCTTAATATATGGTTATTAATTGATTGATCTTCAGGTACACACTGTCACTGGTTCTTCACTTCGTACTTTCTCTGGTGAGAAAGCATCACCATGATGACTGCCGTTGTTGTTATCCTTCACTAAACTTTAAGAATGGGATGGACTGCCGGGTGACTTTTGAATGAACTGTAAAGGACCTTGAGGATCTAGTCCTGCTTCTTCATTATGTAGATTTCACAAAGAGAAAAGGGAATTTATCCAAGGTCAAAATGGAAATTAGTAATAATAAAAATCATAGTTATAGTAGACTTTAGGTTTTGCAAGATTTGTTTTTTTTTTACAAATATAGTCTCATTTTATTTTCACACCAACAGGGAGGGCTAGGTGCTATTATTATCCCTGTTTCAGAGATGAGGAAACTGAAGCAAATAGTTGCTGAAATTATCTGATGTAATAAATGCTTTTTGACGGACGGACTGACTGACTGTCTCAGAGTCTCAGAGTGTCTGAGGTTCAATTCAATCTCAGATCTTCATGAACTCAGGTCCAGAACTATCTATTGTGCTACCTAGCGGCCTTTCCTGTAGGTGAACAAGAACTAGATTCATGTTCACCAACGTTTTGTTCTTTGTTTTCTCCACCACCTCATGCTGCTTTTCACTTATTATCACCAACTTTGTATTAGAGAATATGGGAGGGGTGAATTTAATCAGAAGAAAAAAGAGGGAAAAGAGGTAGCCAATCCCCTTTATCCTATTTTAAAATTACATCAGGGTAAACTTTTAAGAGTTTAATGAAAAAACAAAGTCACCATTTTCATTCTCCATCTGATAGTTTAGAAAAAAATTTCAGAAAGTAGACATCAATTCCACTTTAAGGGAAATTTTGTGGAGAGGATATTGTGAACTGTTAAAAAGAGGGCTGTGTACAACAGCTAGATTTAGGGTTGAATGGCCTCAAAGAGGGACACAAAATTTCCTACAGAATACTTGGGATGGGTTGGGGGTGGGTTGTTCAGTCATTTTTCAATCATGTCTGACTCTTTGTAACCCCATTTAGAGTTTTCTTGGCAAAGATACTGGAGTGGCTTGCCATGTCCTTTTCCATCTCATTTTACCAATGAGGAAACCGAGGCAAACAGAAGTAAATAACTTGTCCAGGGTCACGCAGCTAACAAGCGTCTAAGGCGTGATTTGAACTCAGAAAGATGAGTTTTCCTGACTCTAGGCCCCAGTACTCTACCTATTTGCTACCTTATCTTCCCTACCGAGCTGAGAGTGGATGGAGAGGTATGAAAAAAGAAAAGAAAACTAAAAGACTAAGGAATGAAAGGGAAATTATGGCTCAGGAACCCTGCTTAGGGACTTTCAGTCTTGCTTTCAAGTTGATATGTTTGGTAAATAAGAACAGGATGATGAAAAGAATCTCTTTCTGGATGTTCCAGTTCATTATAGCAATTCATCTAGCTAGTGAACTAAAGATATGACGTGAGTTAAAAAGATTCCAAATCTAAAGTCAGATAAGAGTTTAGACTGCAGTTTCCCAAACAGCAACAGGAAATTAAAAAAAGAGTTTCAAGAAGAAATTAAAAAGTGTCTACAGTCTTTTCCAGTCAGTTGTTGGGTGCTATAGATGACCCATGAGACTATCAAGCTAAAGAGCCATGAGGTTTCTCCCTCTGACATTGAATAGTAGTCTAAGACCAGCAGATGGTAGAGCAGAAACCAACAGCAAGCATAACAGTAATGATGATCACTTGGCATCAAGAATAAATATGTCCAGGAGCAATGAAGATCATAGGATCTTCAATCATAGGATTCAATATTGGAAAAGACTCCGGAAGTCATTGAATAAAACAATTATTTTATCTTACAGACAAAGAAACAAGGGCAGAGAGGTTTGGTTACCTGATTAAGTTTATATACCTAGTTATGAGTCTGATGCAGGACTCAAACTCAGGACATCCTGACTCATCGTTCCATTTATTATCTACTTATGGCAGTATTTGAGGAAAACAGCACAGTAAATAGAGCAGTAGAGCAAGCAGACAATCTCATTTCAAAGCAGCTTACAGATGACATCAATAGAAAACACGAGTGGTTCTCCAGTGTCAAAGCATGAATTGTCATGGACATGTGTGCCCTGGGCACTTGTATTGCCTACACGTGCACTCTGCTTGATATATATGTGGATATTTTGTATGTATGTATATACCCTTACATGTAAATGTATATATTCCCTTGTACATGCATGTATACACAAATATTTGCTTGTGTATACATGCATTGTGTGTATATATACATATACACATGTGTATATGTGTGTTTATATATATTCCCTTGTAGTATACATATTATTTATATATATGCCTTTGTGTGTGTGTGTATTCCCTTGTATATATATATGCATATACCAATATGTGTATATATTCCCATGTGTATATATGTATACATATTCCTTTATGTATGTATACATATATTGTGTTTATATATTCCCTTATGTATATATGTACATATTATTCCCTTTGTATACATGTATGTCTACATATATATTCCCTTGTGTGTATATGTATATATATTTCCCTTTGTTTACATGAATTGTATGTATATATACACATATATACATATCTATTCCGTTGTGTACATATGGGTATATACATGTATTCCTTTATGCATGCATGAAATGCTTATCTAATTTTCAGATGACACAAAATTGTCAGGAACACACAGTATGTAGTATGACAGAATCACTGTACAAGAAGATCTTGAGACAGTAAAATACTGAGTTGAAACCTTTTAGATGAAATTTAATAGAGTAAAATTCAAAGATGTGTACTTAGGTTCAAAAACTGAACTTTATAAGTGTGAGATTGAGGAAAATGATTAGATGGCTTCTTTGATAAAGACCTGAGAATTTGGGTAGACTATAAGCTCCATATGAGTCAACAGTCTGATGTGGCAGCCAAAGGCGCTAATGTGATCTTAAGCTGCATTAAGAGTTATTCAGCCAGCCAGTTAGTCAATGAGCCCTTATTAAGTGCTTACTTTATACCAGGAACTAGGGATACCAAAAAATAAAGTTCTTTCCTTCAAGGAGGGTGCATTCTAATAAAAGAGATAATATGGAGTAGGCAGAGAAATTTAGTTTTGTAAGGATTTAAGAGATCAACAGGCTTGGGAGGAGACATACAATCAGAGGGATTACCCTTGTTCTCTGCACGTACCCTCCCAACTTAGAATCAGGAAGACTCATCTTCTTGAATTCACATCTGGTCTCAGACACTTACTAGCTATGTGACTAGCTGGGTAATTCACTTCATCCTGTTTGCCTCAGTTTCCTCATCTATAAAATGAGCTAGAGAAGGAAGTGGCTAACCACTCCAGATCTTTGCCAAGAAAAGTCCAAATGATATCACAGTTAGACATAACTGGAACAACTGATCAAAAATTGTATAGTATAATAAATAAAATTAATATAATATAATAAATACAATAAATATAATATAACAGGAGTGTAATCTAATAGTGGAAGATGCTAACATCTGGGGAATTGAGAAGGGGCCCCTATAGAAAGTAGGTTTTGAGCTGAGTCTTGAAGAAGGCCAAGAACCCTGAAAAATAGATATAAGAAGCCATAGTATCTCAGGTATGTGGGGCAGTCAGTTCAAACTCCTGGAGAAGGGAGATGGAAAGTGAAGAGAAAAGGAAGAGAAAGTAGGCCAGTCTAGCCAGATGATAGAGTGAATGGGGAAGAGTGAATACTAAGAAGAATGAAAACTTTAGGAAGAGGGGAGATTCTAAAGAGCTTTAAGAGCTTGGAGTAGTTTCTATTTGAAACTCTAATTCTAATTCTAATGGGTAATTAGGAGCCTCCAAAGCCTATTGAGTTGAGGAATGACATGGTTAGACTTATGCTTTAGAAAAATCACTTTGGTAGCTGAGAAGATGAACTGAAGTAGAGAGAGATTTGAGGCAGAAAGTCGGTGATGTTAATTTGGTCCTCTTTAAGTATAAAGCACAACAACCAACCAAATACAATAGTACAGGGGAGAGATGATGAGGACCTAACTTAAGGTTGTAGTTATAGGAATTTCAGGAATAAGGAGTGTCATTCTACTCTACCCAAGCTAAACCATATCTTGGGTTCTGTGGTCAGCCCTGGGAGGGTACATGCAGAGAACAAGGGTAATTCCTCTGATTGCATGTCTCCTCCCAAGCCTGTTGATCTCTTAATTCTTCACAAAACTAAATTTCTCTGCCTACTCCATGTTTCCTTCATGCCTATATGCTGAGTACCTTCCCCTATGTTCACTTTTCAGCTTCCTTTCTGGTGTTGTCTTTCCCTATTAGAATTATAGGCTCCTTGAGGGCAGGGTCTGTTTGTTTTGTTTTGTTTTGTTCCTACTTGGATCTGTATTTAGCTCTTAACATAGTACTTAGCACACAGTAATAGACTTAGCACACAGTAATAATTTATTAAGTGCTTGTTGACTGACTTGATTGACCAAACTACTAAGGGCAACCAGGACTGGTAAGAGTCTCGCATTCATGCCATATAAAGAAAGTACAAGTTCCTCTCTGGCATTTAAAATCATTTCAACATAACTTTTAGAATTATCACACATTTCTCCTTTTCACACAATTTAAACTCTGGCCAAACAGGACAACTTGATATTCTTTACATAAAACATTCCACTTCCCATGCCTGCAATTCCCTCTCCTATCTCCTCTTTTGTTGTTTCAACATTTCAGTTGTGTCTGACTCTCTGCGACTCCATTTGGGGTTTTACTTGGCAAAGATACTGGAGTGGTTTGCCATTTCCTTCTCCAGATCATTTTACAGATGAGAAAACTGAGGAAAACAGGATTAAGTGACTTGCCCAGCGTCACACAGCTAGCTAGATTTGAACTCAGTAAGATGAGTCTTCCTGACTTCAGGTCCAGCTTTCTATCTATTGCTCCACCTAGATGTACCCAGATTCTTTCACAGCCTACTATCATCTCCTTCATGGTCCCCTTGCTACTCATGACTTCTCCCCTGAAGACAGATCAGTCAAAATAGATGAGGGAGAAGAGCATTGTATTTTAATATTTATTCATGTAAGGAAATCTAGGAGCCATAGCAATAATGGAGAGCAGTAAGCTGAAGGACCATAACTTTTTTCCTTCTGAAGTTATTTAATATTTACATTGCATATATTCTTTCTCTCTCTCTCCCTCTCCCTCTCTCCCTCCACCCCCTTCTCTCTCTCTCTTTCTCCCTCCACCCCCTTCTCTCTCTCTCTCTCTCTCTCTCTCTCTCTCTCTCTGTTTATGTGTATATATATATATATATATATATAAATATATATGTATACACATTTTCCCAAATAGACTGTACCATCCTTGGAAGAACAGACCATTTCATTGTTGTCTTTTTATAACTCAAGCTCTTTGCCTGTGCAGAGTTTGACATGTAGATGCTTAATAATGTGTCTTGACTAATTGACTAGTTGGTTGAAGAGACTGGGGATGCTCAGTCTGGACAAAAGAAAACCACAGATAGATGAGATAGGTTGCTCTCTTCACATATGGGAGAAGAGATTAGACTTGTTCTTTGTTCCCAGAAGATAGAACTAGGAATACTATAGAAGCTACAGAAGAGCACATATAGGTTCATCATCAAGAAAAATTTCCTAGCAAACTAAACTGTCCCAGAGTGGAATAAGAATGTTTTAGGAGATAGTGGAACAGGATGCTTCAGTGGAGGGGGATGATTTTAGGGACTGTTGACTATTATCTGTTTGCAATACAGTCAGAATTCTTTTGGTAGGTACAAGTAGGATGACCAGAGTTCCCTTCTGGGGAGCTAGGTGGTACAGTGGGTGGAGGACCAGGTCTGAAGTCAGGAAGACTCAATTTCATGAGTTCAAATCAGACCTCAGTCACTTACTAGCTGTGTGATTCTGGGTAATTCACATGACCCTGTTTGACTCAATTTCCTCATCTGTAAAATTCACTGAAGAAGGAAATGGCAATCACTCCAGTATCTTTACCAAGAAAACCAGACACAATTGAAATGACTGAACAACAGCTCTCTTCCTATCAGTCTTCTACTGAAACCATCTGGAGTCGACTTAAACCAGCTCAAGAGAACCCATTGTTTAAATGGTTAAAATTTGGAAATTTGACAAATACTATCAATCAACATCTGATTTATTAATTTGATCATTGTCTAGACTTAAGAAAGTGATAAAGAAAATGTCAATAATGCAGATTTAAAATGTGCTGTGCATACTTTTTCTTTTGAGAGTTCTGATTGTTAAACTTTTATCAGACCACATATGCTTTCAACTCTAAAATTCAATGATTCTATGAAGAATTCTATCACATCTACTTTAGCCAAGTGGGTGGTTGTCAGATTAGATATTACTCCTTCTTTGTGAGAAGGAGATTTAGAGTCACAGTCATTGTCACTCACTGTTCTAAAGATGAAATCATAATTATGATAAGCCAATAAAGTATGAAGTGCTCTGCTTTTTACAGAGCTCGATTTTCAGCAGATGTCTGAAAAGTCCAGAGCCATTCCAAGTCCTGATGACCTGTGAACCCTATTTTTATCAGATTGGCTGTTTCATGTCTTAGCACAGCCCAACTTATGGGTACCTACTTGCCCCTTCCTGGATTTGCTTCTTTCTCATGCTTGAATTCCATAGCTGGCCCAGATAAGACTTCTAGGGCCCTTGCTATAATGCTTAAATGGTATGTTCTGATAGAAATTTTATGACATGACTTAAAAGTATCTGGGGAATCCCAGTGGAAAATCCTATAAGGTTTTCCTATTATTTAAATAATGTCATATTTTGCCTAGGATTCTATTATTTTGTATTGCCAGAGACTGACTTGTTAAGAACTATCATTTCTTGGCTCATTCCACTAGAAATTGTATTATAACTCATTTATAAGCAGCCAAATCCTGGCATCATTTTTCATTATACTGTGGGTTCTCGAGTTAGGTCAAATCCAGAGAAGAATGCATGATGATGGTGAAGGTCAGACCTAAGACATAAGACTGAAGAAAACTACAACACTTCTGACTGCTCTAACATCTCTGAGAATTGTAACATCTAATCTGACAGCCACCCAACCAAGATTCTGCCACTTTCTGGAAAATGACATCTGCATAAAATGCCATATCATATTGTATCCCAATTATTTGGGGATTCTAGGGGCCAGAGGAGACTACAGACTGAAGTATAATATTCCCATCAGGTCTTCTTCTCAGTGAACATACTTGATCAAAAAAGTGCTGAGTCTGGTGGACCCCTTCCTTGATTCAAACCCACATCTGAGTATAAGGCCTGGGATACCTGAACCCGTCAGATGAGTATATCCTATCACCCCTCTACAATGATTCCATAAGAGACTTATGATAAGTTTCCTTAATTGTTGTTCTTTTTCCTCTCTCTCTACCCAAATGGTCTGTGTTCTGCTTTAATGACATTGCTTCCTGTGGTCTTTACTCAATTGTTCTCCATCATTACTATGGCTCCTAGATCTCATTACATTTATACCTTTTGAAAATGCAAAGCTTCCAATCTGGAATTATGCTCAAAGACTTATGTGTCATAATTATAAGTTATGTTTATATATATATATATATATGTCATAATTATAAGAATAATAATTATGATCAAAGAGTTTTTGACCTAGCAATACCGTTATTAGGCTTATTTCCAAAAATGATCAGGGATAAAGGAATAGAACTTAAAATATTTATAGCAAATCCCTTTGTGGTAGAAAAGAACTGGAAATTGGGTGGGATGTTCATCAATGGGGGAATGGTTAAATGAGTTGTAGCATGTGATTGTGATGATGGAATACTACCATGCCATAAAAAATGATGAATAGGTTAATTTTGGAAAAACATGGAAAGACCTATATGAAATTAGGAAGAGTAAAAAAAGTGAACCATAGAACATTATATTCAGCAACAGAAAAATCATTTGATTGTGTATATCCACCTCCAGAAAAAGAACTGATAAACATAAATAAGTAAGATATCATTCTGTATATTCATATTTTTTCCAGATAATGCCTTCTCTAATGAGGAAAGGGAGGAAAGATATTAACAGGGAATTTAATGTAACAAACAATTAATTAAAAAACAATGCTTTGCTAAAAGAAGGAAAAAAGAAAATACGCTTTTGCAGAACCATATTTCAGTAATAAAGGCTCATCCCAACAGGTCTAGGCAGCTAGGTGACTCAATGGATAGAACCTGGAGTCAGGAGATCTAAGTTCCAATCCGGTCTCAGACTCATACTAGTTGTATCACCTTAGCAAGGCACTTACCCTTCATTTGCCTTAATCTGTTACAGAAGGAAATGATCGATCACTATAGTTTCTTTACCAAGGAAATCCAAAGACAGAGTCACAAAGAAAAGGACATGAATGTACAACAAGCACAAGTCAATGATATCTATGATGTCAAATTCACCTCCTTGTATTAAAATCTATCATTCTTTTTGCCCATTACTCATACTTGGAGCATTTGCATATAGACATTTGAGGCCACAACTTTTATTGCAAGATCCAGAATATTAGTCTTAATGGCTTAGGTCTAGACACATGTTAGTTTTAATGGGTTAAGTCACTAGACTTAAACTTGGGACATTTGTCAAAAGCCTAAAAGAAAACATTAAAGACTTCCATAAGAGTGGAGAGAATCAACATCTTGGAATGACTGTGTAAAACAGGTAAAAATCAAGTTCAATGAAATAATGATTTATTAAGCACTGTCCAGATCAGGGATATTTAACCTTTTTGGTGCCTTGTACTTTGCAGCCTAGGGAAACCTGTTGCTTCCTCCTGGAAGGAAGCAAGCATTTATTCACCACCTTCTATGTCACAATCACACTACAAAGCACTTTACAAATATTATTTAATTAGATCATCACAACCACTCTGAGAAGCAGGGACTATTATTATCCCCTGAGGAAGCCTTCTCTACCCTCTACTCCCCCAGCTTTTTTTAAAAAAAAAACTTAACTTTGGTATTAGTAGGAATTCTAAGACAGAAGAATGGCAAGGACTAGGCAATTGGGGTTAGGTGACTTGTCCAGCGTCACATAGTTAGGAAATATCTGAGGCCAGATTTGAACCCTGGCACTCTAGCTACTATTCTCCCTAGCTGTGGGTCCCTTTTTAAAAGGAAAGAAACAAAAATTTATTAAATACCTACTTTGTTTTAAACATAGTACCACACACTTTACAAATGTCTCATTCGATCCTCGTTACAACTCTAGGGAGTAGGGACTATTATTATTCCCAACCTATGGTTGAGGAAACAGAGGCAAATAGCAGCTAAGTGATTTGCCCAGAGACATACAGATAAGTTTCTGAGCTAGATTTGAACTCAGATCTTCCTGACTCCAGATCCTGCAATCTATTCATTGCACTTCCTTAGCTACCTCTTCTCAGAATAATGTTTTTAAATGTATAATCAAATTTTTAGGACTGGTAAAGAAACCGATTATATTGCAATGCAGATATCAAAACATTAAAAGTTACAAATTTTTAAGAGCCCCTATTTGTATTATAAAACATAACACTTCTAAGCTAGGTACTTAAAAAGGGAGCAGATTTAGATACGTGCTCATGGTGATTATAGCCTTGGGTTAGTTGACTGAGAAAAAACCTGGTTAAAGAATCAGAAAACTTTACTTCCAGAATCCCTCAAGTTGTTATCCCCTAGATGTCACCTCAAAGTAAGGTGCTGTCTGTAGTTGTTATCTGTATGTGGTTGTTAGGTCAAAATAGATTAAAATAAAGGTCAAGGTAGAGTCAGAGAAACAAAAGACAGTAGAGGAGGCCAGGAGGAATCCCAACACTTCCTTTCCCTCTTTTATCTCTTTGCACAGTAACTTTCAGAGCCAAAAGGGAGATTTGGATCTCAGAACTTTGTTGTTGTTCAGTTGTTTTCAATCATATCCAACTCTTCATGATCCCATGTGGAGTTTTCTTGGCACAGATACTGGTGTGATTGGCCATTTCCTTCGCCAACCAAGGCAAACAGAGTTAAATGACTTGCCCAGAATCATACCTCTAATAAGTGCCTGCGGCTAGATTGGAACTCAAGAAGATGAGTCTTTCTGACTCCACATGTGGCACTTTCTCCACCTTTCCACCTAGCTCCCATTCTCAGGACTTAAGCAATGCCACAAAAACCAGTCAGGCAGTTTTGCAGGGGCCCAGCAGAGGGCTGTAAGGCAGACACTCTGACCTGAGAAGTAAAGATTTTGGAGCTTGAGAGATTTCAGAGCAATAGGAAGGAATGGAAGGAGTTCAAGCAGAGAATAGTCAATCATCATGCATTTATAAGAATATTAAATGTTGGAAGGTGAAAAGGAATGGGCTCAGAGTCAGGGAATGATAAACCAGAGAACAGAGATAAAAGGAAGGAAGACTGAATAAACAGAATTAATATGTGATACACCTCAACCCTAGCCCCTGTCATCTAAAGGAATGTTCTAACAATTATACATCAGGAAAAAGGGCTCCTGGTCAATCCACTAGTCTTTTTTTTTTCTTTGAGGAGGTTAGAGAGATGAACACCAAACAGTCAATCACAATCTAAACCTGGGATTTGTTCCTTTTGGTTTGGGGGGAGGGGTCATGTGTAAGGCTAGTCTGAGTGGGATTCCCTTAGCTGGAAAACAGAAGCAATATTAAAAATGACACCAAAAATAGATGCATTCAATGAAAAAATGGGGGGGGAGGAATTTGGCATTTTTATACCATCTTTTTCATGTTCTGTTTTCATGAGGAACAATAAACATTTGAGAATACTCTATGAGCCAACTGACTGATCAAACTTTATCATGAGTGTGTCTCTAGGAAAAGTCAGCAATATCAGACAAAAGTTATTTTTTTTTTAAAAAAGAATACTCAGGCCAAAATGAAATGAAATGTAGGCAGAAAGACACCAGATTGTTAAATCTTTATTGTGAAAACTACAAATGCTACAATCAGGGCTTGATTTATTGTTGACTTAAGACTAGACAAGAAAGTAATGATGAAAATGTTAATAATTCAGATAAAACTTAAGTGCAGCATTGGTATATTTGTGTGTGTGTGTGTGGTGAGTTATTAAACATTTACCATTGCACCTTAAATTGAGGTCTTCTGCCTTTTCATTTGTTAAGTCAATAATTCTTTGAATCTTTTTGGAGAAATCCTGTTGCTGTCACACAGCTAGGAAGTGTCTGAGGCCAGATGTGTACTTTTAGTTTTAAGGGCAAAACTAAATCTGGCAAAATTAAAAAAAAAAAAAAACAAACTAAAAAAACTAAAGCTGGCAAAGCAGATAGGTGCTGGTCCTGGAGTCAAGAAGGTTTATCTTCCTGAGTTCAAGTCTGGCCTTGGGCACTTACTACTTATGTGACTCTGAGCAAGTTACTTAACCCTGTTTGCTTGAGTTTTCTTATCTGTAAAATGAACTGGAGAAATGGCAAATCATTCCAGTATCTCTGCCAAGAAGACCCCAAATGGGGTCATGAAGAATCAGACATAAAGGACACCAACAAACATTTAATTTTTTTAAATCAAAACTATTTTCATTTAACTTACTTTGAAAATTCTTTGGCTTTCCAGGAATCTAAGGCATTCTGAGATATCTCGAATGCAGGGCTGGGAATGGCTGTGTTAGGTCCTTTTGCTCTTTGGTTGCCTCTGGCCAACATCATATAATACCAAGGAGGCATGCATACAGGGCTGCAATATCTGCTGCACTAGAATCTAGAGAGGGAAGTATTTGTATAGCACACCATCTTGCTCACAGAAGCACAACAAAACTGCCTGCCAAGCTACCCAGATGGCTCAGGACCCAGGTACTTCAATATGATAGTAGGAAAGAAGAGAGCTTTCTTCCCTCTTTCAGCTGAACCCCTTCTCTACATCCCTTTCACCCCATCCTCTAGATATTGTACTCCACCATGTGGATGTGCAAACTGGGCCTGTGAAATTAATTATACTGTGAGTGCTTGGTAACCGATGAATTGTAAATTGTACATTATTAAAACAGCATCAGAGCACTGACTGATCTATTATTCTTTGGGGAATGAATGAAGATAAGAGCTTTATGTGCTTTTGAGGTCTTTCTTGTCTCCATACAGCAGGCTTGGAAAGGAAAACGTTATAATATTTGTTGTTTTGTTTCTCTGCAAGTTGACATAAGTAGAAAATATTCTATTCTTTGCTGTAATTAAATTGCTGGGTGTAGATTTTAGCACCTAGCATAGAGCCGAGTTTCTAATGGGCACATAGTAAATGGTATTTGATTAGGATTGCTGATGATTTGTATTGATGGATCTCGTATATTATGCATCAGTACGAGGTGCCATAGTCCCTTAAGGCAAATAGGATATATATGCCGTAGAATGACCTAGTCGATTGGCAAACCATTTTGTTAAAGAATGCCTGTGAGAGAATGTTGTACACAGTCACAGCAATAATATACAATGTGAATAACCTCACTATTACCAGTAATCAAGGATCCAGGATAACTCCACAGGACTCATGATAAAAAAAAAAAAAGGCTAGGTACTGCCACAGAAGAAACTGAAAGAGCCTGAATGCAGATGAGAGTCTACCATTCTTCACTTGATTTCCTCCATGAATTTTTTTCTACTATTAGCGATATATATCTTTTTTCGCAACATGATGAACATGGAATTGTGCATTGCATGATAGCACATGTGCAATTTACATTATGCTGTCTCCAAGAGGAGAGATAGGTAGGAGGAAGGGAGAGAACATGGATCATGAAGTATCAGAAAATAATTATTAAAATTGTATTTACGTGTAATATGGAAAAAAACAAAAAATAAAATGTGCATTATTCAAAAAAAAAGAAAATTTCTGCCACTTTGCTAGCATTTATATAGTACTTTAAGGTTTACAAAATACTTTACAAATATTACATTATTTTATCCTCAAAACAACCTTAGGAAATAGGTGCTATTATTACTCCTATTTTATATCGATGAAACTGAGGCAATTAGGGTTTATGTGCCTTAGCCATTGTTACACGTGTAGTAAGTAAGTAGAGGCCCAATTTAATGTCACTTCTTACTCACTCCAGATGTTTACTAAGTTTGTGACCCTGGGCAAGACACTGAACCTCTGTTTGCCTTATTCCATTGGAGAAGAAAATGGCAACCACTCCAGTGTCTTTGCCAAAAAAAAAAAAAAAAGAAGAAGAAGAAGCTCATGGACATTATTGGCATATTACAGTCCATGGGGTCACAAAGAGTCAGACATAACTGAATGACTGAACAACAACAACAGCTTCCTCACTCCATGTCAAGTGCTCTATTGACTGTGCTATTCAGCTGCAGAAAGGGACAGTATGGCACCATGCAAAAAAGACGGTTGTAGCATCAGTAAACTTGAACTTGAATCTTCCTTTGATGTTTATTTTCTGTGTAACTTTGGCCAGATTTCAAAACTATCCTGAACCTCAGTTTCACACTCTGTAGAATGAAAAGGTTAAAGTAGATTAGATGACCTTGGACGATCCTTTATGCTTTAGATCTGTGACCCTCAGAGTCAGAGTAAACAATAGGAAGCACAAAGATAATATTGAGTGTGTGAATATATATATAAATGAATATCTGTGATGGCAAACAACATGGTGGAAATTTATAGATATTTTCTTGTTTCTTCCTTTTAGAAACCGTAGCATCGCTATGGGGAGATTGTTTCCATGTCTTTCTTTTACTGAATAGAAAGACTTATTTGTAACTTCCTACCCACTATCAAGTCCACCCTGATAGTTTCCTATATCATTCAGCAAAACCACAGGAACCTTATAGACAATCAACATTATTATATGAATTTCTAAGTGGGGTTTTCAGCTAGAACAAGGAAGAAAGATAAGTAGGTTTTTGTCTCAAGTTAGTGCTTAACTTTCTAATAGTATTATTAAGAAACAGAAATTAGTCCTGTAGCCGGGTGATAGTGAGCTTTTTGTTGCTAGAAGTGTCCAGTCTAGAAGAGGCCTGCTAGGAATATTTTTTGAAGGAATATGTACATTAGGCAAGGCGTCTCTTCCAATTTTCAGATTCATTGATCTATGAAATATGAGATCCACCTACCCCTTGTTTTCAGTAGAATATGGGCACTTCAAGATTGGGTGACCTATGAAGCCAACCAAGTATTTGTCTAAATCTTACTACCTTTAGGAAAAGGGAGGAGACTCCTAATAACTGTCTATCAATTTAAATTCACACTCCTAGGGGGAAATGTTCTTAGAATGTGCCAGCCTTCTAATCTTCTTCCTAGGAAGAGAGAAGCAAAAGTATGCACTGCCTGGGTAATGAAAATCAGTAGGGAATCTGAGAGATTGAGTATTCTACCTTTAGAGAACTGAAATGAATGTCCACTTTTCTTTGTCATAGAGAAGGGCAAGCTATTTCATATCAAACTTTCTAGGCAAAAAGCATTTTTTTTTTAGCCTTGCCTGTATTTGCACCTAAAAGGAGAGAGCGGAAGGCAAAGAAGGATAGGAAAGAGAGAAATATGGGAAGGGAAGATGACTTCATGCTATGATACAATTGATTTGAAGATGTTTTAATCCTTTTATTTATCTAGGTACAAGGCTCACCTCTGACACATATTGGCTGTGACACATCAGGGGCAAGTGACTTTCTTTCAGTCCTCTAGGCAACTCTCTAAGACTAAGGATTGTAAGGTTGATGCTTTTCTGCATCTATAAAAGTTTCCTCACTTGGGGGTCCTTATATCAATGAAATCATAGCTAGGTAAAAAAAGAAAACAAAAATAACCAACTAAAACATATTCCCTTGTCCTTTGTTCTATAATTACATTTATTTTCTGAGTTCCACACCATTCTTTATCACCCATTCTCAGTCAAAAGAATGAAAGGATTATCCTATCAATTGGCTTAAATGATAAAAGGGTGAAATGACAAATGTTGGAGGAATTTGGGTGGAAAATGGGGATGCTAATGCACGGTTGGTGGAACTGTGAACTGATCCAACCTTTTTGGAGAGCAATCAGGAATTATGCTCAAAGAGTTATAAAACTATATATTCCTTTTTAATGGAGCAATACCACTTTTAAATTCATTTCCTAAAGTGATCAAGGAAAATGGAAAAGAACTTGTAGAATCTGAAATAATTGTAGCAGCTCTCTTTGTGGTGGCAAAGAACTGGAAACTGAAGGGATGTCCAACAATCAGGGGTTGGTAATCAAATTGTGGCATATGATTGTGATGGAATAATATTGCACCATAAGAAATGACAAACAGGATGATTTTGGAAAAACATGAAAAGACCTACATGAAATTATGGAGAGAGAAATAAACAGAACCAAGAGTGCATCATATACAGCAAAAGAAATATTGTTTGAATAGTGACTAGTCTCTACCTCCTGAGAAAGAACTGATAAATAGAAATAAGACATAGTTTTATATATACTTGTATCTTTTTTTCAAATGATGTCTAATGGGAGGAGGGGAAGGAGAGAGTGAGTTAACTGAGTATCTTAATATAACAAATAAGTAAGAATGAAAAGAGTTTCAGATTATTGAAAAGAGGACCACAATTATTTTTTAAAACCCTTCCCTTCCGTCTTAGAATCAATATTGTGTATTGGTTCTATGACAGAAGAAGGGCTAGGCAATAGGGGTCAAGTGACTTGCCCAGGGTCACACAGCTAGGAAGTGTCTGAGGACAGATTTGAACCTAGTACCTCCTGTCTCTAGGCCTGGTTCTCAATCCACTGAGCCACCCAGCTGCCCCCCCCCCAAAAAAACTATTTTCTTTGTGTAACAAAATTTTGAAATAATCAGGTACTTTCCTGAAACTATGGTTCATCATCAGTTGAATTTGGGAAGACAGGAGAAGTGAACTGGGGTTCAAATATAAAGTATTAAAAGGTAAGAAATAAGAAGGACTGTGGAATATGATGGGTCAAACTGAGGAATAGGGGCTAAATATAAGGAGAAGAAGGATCTATGACTATGGAGTTGAACTATCATGAGAACAAAGCAAAGGTGATGCTCAGCCTTGGACATCCCTGATGGGTCCTCTGACTCCCTCAGTGTTTCTTCTCAACCCAAGAAGCAAATGAGGAAAGTCTTTGGAACTCGTTCAAACCTGTTTCTTGTTTTAATTTCCCTATCACAAGGGTTGGGCATGAATATGATGGCAGAGTGCCCTATATTGATTAATTAGGTTAAGACAAAGAAAATAAAGTATGAGCATCTTTTTCAGGTCATTCAATGCTTTGGGTTTCAGTGTATCATCATCATTATTACTATTATTATTTCCTATAAAGAAGTGGAAGGACTCCACTATAGAAAAACATCCTCAAGGATAGGTTAAAGGAGTAACTCTAGAGCAGAACATAATAGCCCTTGACAAGGTTCATAGAAAATGGTGCCAGAAGGACCTAATCTCTGTCTCTCAGTCTCCTTCAGGCAACATGTCACATGTGTGAGTGCAGTATGCCCCAAAATTCAAAAGAGGGCAGCAGATAACTTGTACTGCTTGTAAGAAGAGGAATCTATCCCAGTAACCTGAAGAATGTTAGAAAGGAAATTCAAAAGCACACATCGTGACCAAGAGATTAGACTAAATGTACCAGGGATTTGTGCCTCTGGAACTGTGTGTTTATATGTAAAGGCAGTATTTAATTGAGTAGTGATGCCACCAAATGTGGCAGTGTTGAGAAGGATGCCTACATCCCTATGTGACTCTAATTGGGACTGTAGAAATTCTATGTAAGTACTGCACATCTCAGGAAGTGGAATTGAAAAAACAAAACAAAACAAACAAAAAAAACCCCAGCAACCCAGTGATTGAGAAATTCTATCCCAAGCAGGCAGGTCACCTGAGGCTGTGATCTGACTGCCCTCCCAGGGCTTAAGTCCTGAGTTTGCATTTGTTTTTTGTTTTTTTTTTTTTCTCTGTGAAGAGCAAGCTGCTTCTCACTGGGACTCAGAGTCTGCAAACGTGCTGTCCTTTCAGTTCAGCACAGACCCGGCCCCTGAGCTCCTGAGTGCCTAAGACAAAAAGGGAAAGGGAAGCCTACTTTCAAAGGGGCTTCCCTGAAATTATTGTAGCCTGAAGGAGGGATATCTTTCGATTACCCAAAGTCACATAGGTATTAAGGTTCCCTGAATATAAATCAATGCTGCCTATTGGACAAGAGTTCTTAATCTTTTTGATGTCATGGACCCCTCTGGTAGTCTGGTGAAGTCTATGAATCCCTTCTCAGAATCATATTGGCAAATGCCTAAAGAGAAATATATATGATTACAAAAGAAACCAATAATAATAGATAGCAATGACAAATATAATAATATAACATATGAAAATATACGGAATAATACATAAGTATGTATAATAATAATAATATTTAAATAGCATTTTAAGGTTGCAAAGGACTTTGCACATATTATCTCATTTTATCCTGACAATAATCCTGGGAGGTAGGTACTGTTTTTATCCCCATTTTACTGGTGGAGAAAAGAAGGCATAGAGACCTTAAGTGACTTGCCCAGGGTCACACTGCTAGTCAGTGTCTGAGATCAGATTTGAACTCAGGTTTTCCTAACTCTAGATCCAGCACTCTATCCACTGTGCCACTAAGCTACATGTATTATTTTTTTTAATCCAAGTTCGCAGGTGCTCTGAAATGAATCCACAGGCTCCAATTGAAGAGTCGCTCTTCTAGGAGGATCATAGAATGACCGGGTTTCATCTATAACATGGACATGAGGCATAGAACCTAAAGACGGTTTTACAAAGAAGTTCCATGCTTAAGGGAAGCGGACAGAACAGTGAAAGCCTGAATGTGTCATTTTACAAATAATATATGTAACATCTGGTCAAATATCTGATCAAAAAGATAAATGTCTTTTCACAGTTTAGGATATCCTCTCTATTTATGTAGCTCTTAGATAAATATAAGCAGTATATTTCATTTTAAAAATCAGTCAGTCATTTCATCAACAAACATTTATTAAGCATCTGCTAGGTGCTTAGTACTGGGTATCCAATATGAAAAGAATCAGTTTCTACTCTTACATTCTAATAACCTACAATATGCAAGGGAGATGCTGCATGCCTCATAAAAGGTCAAACCTGTTTACTTTGAAAAATACGTTGATTTCTGAAAATAATTGAAAATATGAGCCTCAGTTTCCTCATCTAGAAGATGAGGGGGTTGGACTGGATTGGGTAATCTCCAAAAATTTAGCAGCCCATGGCTATTTTTGCACACCATCAACAAGTTAGCCTACTGCACTTAAAATGTTAAATAAACTCCATCAGGACATAGAAAACATCCATTACCTTTTTTTTTTCACCTCTGCCTAGAAAGTAACAGATGCTCTACTGTCTAGGTACACACCTGATGCTAGAGAAAGGGTTTCTGAGAAACATACTCTAAAATTTTGGACTGATTTAATAGTGAACAGTTACTACAGGGAAGAGGAAATAAGCCCCTTTATAGCTGTTGGTCAAGGGGGATTCTTTTCATATGTAGAATAATAAAAAATGCTAGAATTGGTAACAGGTTCACAGCGATTGTATATTTCTTTATATTCACTAGCAGGTTCAGGAAAGGAAAGAGATTAGCCTCTTTTCCTCTACCACCAAATTGGGTCAAGATTGGATCAGTGGAATTTTAGTGGTTTTTTAACTACCTGTGGGAGGATCATTAACCTAGAGCTAGAAGGGACCCCAAAGACCATCTAGTCCAACCCCTTCATCTTTTAGATGAGGAAACTGAGGCTAAAAGTCCAAGGTTGCATAGGTAGTGTCAGATGCATGAGTTACACTTAGTTTTACTGACTCCAGAACTGGTACTTATTTGCTGTACGATGTCCCTTTGCACAAATACACATTTTTTTCAAAGATCTGGTCCTTAGACATTCACCCTCTTAAGTAGATCCACCTAATTAGGGGAGCCTTTTCCTATAAGGAGCAAGCCAGTCCCTGAAGTTTTACACACACTTTTTACATCTTCTGGCCTTTGATTCTCTCAACATTGACATCAACACATCAATCATAAATTCAAAAGGGAAAATGTGCTTTAAAGAATT
>NC_058130.1:596239339-596436458 GCF_016433145.1 Gracilinanus agilis
ACACAGCTAGGAAGAGTCTGAGGCCAAATTTGAACCCAGGACCTCCTGTCTCTGGGCCTGACTCTCAATCCACTGACCCACCCAGATGCCTCTTCCTTGTCATTTTTGATATCTGACCAATGTAGCTTTATATTTAATTCCTCTTCATTCAGAAACAAAACAACCAGAAGTCTCTAATACCCTTCCCCCCTTATTAGTACATAATAATTGAAATTTTTAATGGCAACTCAGAGATTCTGAAAAGCCTACTGAATTATCCAATCAGTTGCTATGCATAGCTGGTTTTTAGAGAAGCCATCCAGTGTGGCGGGGAGTATGTCAGAGTTGGAATCATCAAAAGACAGGGTTGAAATCTTCCCCTTCTCTGCTCCCCACATTTACTAGCTCTGGGATTCTGGGCAAGTGACTTTGGTCACTCTATCTGCTCAGCTACAGAATAAAATAGGGAAGTGGTAAGGATCCAATCAGATATTAGATGTAAGGAATTTTGTAAAGTCTTAAAAGACTATATAAATATGGGCCTTTAAAGTTGTAGTTTTTATTATTCTAGTTCTCTAAAATTCGGCAACTTGTGAAAAGTTTCAGGAAATCAGATTCATAAAGCAATAATGACAACACATTTCCCATCCATTAGGGACTAGTAAGTTACTTACATACGGCTTTTAAAAATGAATCCTAGACACACAAATACTATTGTTTATCACTTTAAATTTAAGTATGCCATCAGATTCTTCCAAAGAATGAGCCTAGAACTCCTGAATTTCAGAACAAGAACTTTCTTTTAGAGATCGCCTAGTCTAACTTCTTTACTTTGCACATAAGGAAACACAGAGCCTAAATACTTTCCCCCAAAGTAGGAAAGATAGAACTAGACTCCCAGATCTCTTGCCTTCCAAGCAAGTTCAAGTTCTACTTCTTCATGATAGACTTGAAAAATGTTGGTAGTGACTGTGTTGGATATGATGGAGAAATAAACTAATTGGTAATATACCACTGCTACTGTTTTACCATGGTCAGTCAGTATGGAAAGAGTTCTATAATAAGAAAGCAGAAGGGATATGACCAATTATCAGGTTAATTCTATAAGTGAAGATTACCAATATGGAGATAGACCATACAGATATTAGACCATATTAGACCCCATTAGGAAGATTTTTTCCCTCAGATTATTGGGGCGATGGTTTCAAATATCCATTCCATTTCGTCTGTGTAGACATAGGCAGTGAATTAGCATTTCCCTTTGCTCCTGAACCAATTTAGAGCGCAACTGGCAGGTTTTGATTAAGAATGTCGGCCTCCATCCCCAAGTGGTAATTTTCTTTGTAGTTGAGAGATTGTCCTTCATTCCGTGTGTAGGAAAGTCAGAGAAATCTCTGTGGTAATGTTTTTTTCCTGCTAGAACAATTGAAAATAAATTATATTTGATTTACCTTCTGACAGACATTATGGGATACCTGTGGTTTTGCAAGTAGATGCCTATAATTGCAGAAGTGGAAGTGACTTCTCATAGGCCTAGGGTCTCAAAGCTAGGAAGCTGTGAACATAGAAGAATAATACAATCTGTGAGTGGTGGATTTCTTCCTCTGATGGTCACTCTCCTCCTACTTATCTTCTTAATCGTATCAGTCAGCATAGAAAGAGGTGATGAGTTAGAGGTAAATATGTTAGCCTGAGAGTCATGAAAATGCTTGCTAACTATCTGACCTTGGGGAAGTCACCTATTCTCCTTGGACCTTAGTTTTCTCATTCACAAAAATAAGGGGTTCAATTGATCCAAATGTTTTAAAAGATCAAATGACCTAAATCCTTTCTATGTTGAAAATTTCATAATTGTCTATTTCAATCTGCTTTAAAAAAAAAAACTCTTACCTTCCATATTAGAATCAATACTAAGTTATTGGTTTCAAGGCAGAAGAACAGTAAGGGCTAGGCAGTTGGGGTTAAGTGACTTGCCCAGGGTAAAACAGCTAGGAAGTGTCTGAAGTCAACCAACCTGCTTTTTAAAAAGATACTTGCTGATAGACTACAGAAAAGAAGTATAGCTGAGAGACTTAGGAGATAAGATTCTTTCATTAGAGAGCATGTGTGATGTAGCAGAGTCAGAAATAATAATAATAATAATAACAATGACAATAATATATGTCCTCTCTATTTTGTAGGTTGGTTGGTTTAGTCATTTTGAGTTATAGGCTGAGTCACTGTGGGATAAGGAGGAGTGAGAGGTGGGGAGTGAAAGTAAGGTTGTATGTTAGTACATTAGAAGCACTTATTTTCTTTTTATTAACTTGAAAACATTTTAATATTTAGTTTTATTAATGTTATTTTTATCATCACAATCACTTTCTAATAGTCCCTTCTACCCCCTTCTAGTAGAGTACTTATTTGTAGCAAATAAATATTATTGTCGTTGTTGAGTTATTTCAGTCACGTCTAATTCGTCATGACCTCATTTGAAGTTTTCTTAGCAAAGACACGGGGGTGGTTTGCCATTTCCTTCTCCAGCTCCTTTGACAAATGAAGAAACTGAGGCAAATAGGGTTAAGTGGCTTGCCCAGGGTCACATAGCTAATAAGTGTCTGAAGTCCAAGGTGAACTCAGAAAGTCAAGTCTTCCTGACTTTCAGGCCCTGTGATCTATCCACTGCAGCACTTAGCTGCTCCAACAAATAAAGTCAGGCCAAACAAATCAATTCACTGGCTGTGTCTGCAAATGTATGCCTTGTTCTTATCTGTAGTTACTCTCTTTCTGCCAAGAGGTAAGACATAAATTTCCCTAATAGTTTTCTAAAGTCTCTAAAGTTACTTTCCATCTACTATGTACTTATCTTGTATGTTCAGGACCATATGTGCTCTCTCCCTCATTACAATGTAAACTCCCTGAGAGAAGATACTGTTTCTGCCTTTTCTTTGCATTCCTTGTGCTTCATATTCCACTCTGTCTGCCACTTGGTAAATACCTAATAAATGCTTATAAATTGACCAACTGACTTATTATTATTTCAAAGACTATATGATATAGATAAAGAGTCAGCAGACCTGCATTCAAGTCTTGACTCTGTGGCTTACTATGTTACTTTGTGGAAAAGGCACTTCGAATATACTAACAGTCTATTGGTAGAGTGATGATTTGGCCCAACAATTCAGGAAAATAATTTGGAATGCTTTTAGAAATGTCACTAAACTGAAAATACTCTTGGGTCTAATGATCCCACCACAAATGGGCATGTGTCCCTCAAGGAGTTCAAGGCATAGGACAAGGTCCTATATACAAATGCACATATAAATTATTTCAATAACAAAAACAAACAAAAAACCTGGAAATGAAAGGTCCTTACTCTTGAAGGAATGATTGAAAAATTTGTGATATATGGATATAATTGAATACTATTATACCATAAGACATGATGACAAAGAATTCAGAGAAACTTGGGAAAATTAGAGTGACCTCATATGTAATCAAGAGAATAATTTACACAAAGACCACAATACTAAGAAAAACAACAAAAATGCATCAGAACTGTGATCAGTCCAGTGACCAGTCTTGACTTCAGAGCCTAGTATTGAAATGTACTTTTCTCTTCCTATAGAGAGGTGGTAAACTATGGGTACAGAATGAGACATGAGTGATCATACACTTCCAATATTTTGTTTAACTATATTCCTTCATTACAAAGGTGTGGGGGTGGGAACTAGAAGTGAAGGAGTCGTCAGGAAATGACATCATCAATAAAACATTTCTTTATTTAAAAAATGTTACAGGGATTTAAAGAAAAATGAATACAAAATACTTTGTAACCATAAAGTGCTAAATAAATGTAAATAATTATTCTACAATGTATCCTGTCAGGTAAAAAATTATCCAGTCAGATAAGTATTACTTTGTCATTACAATTTGGACCCCACTCTTCCATTTCTGAAATATGGAAATAGACAAATTTAAAAAAAAAGGAAATTCCCTAGAGGAAGGAATATTGTGGCCTCAGGAAGATGTGGGTTCACATCCTGCCTCTGACACAGATTAGTTGTGTGACCCTGACCATGTTACTAAACCTTAATGTTCTAAACAAGTAAAAAGCGATAGAGTACGTTATGATCAATGACAGTAAAAGTTCTTTGATGAGAGTTCCAAGCACAGATATATAGGTAGAAAAAAATTTTTTTTGGTTTTTCAAAGAAAGTATCCCTAGAGGGAGAGAAAAAAAGGAATAATTTTAAAGGAATTTCACTCATTAGTAACTTTCTAACTTGTCACTTTCCAAATTATCAACTTTTATAACGAGGGGTGGTGCCTAGAGTATGTTATCACTGAAACAAACCCCTTGTTTGCTGCCAGACAATCACCAGAAATTATTCAGTGTCAGTCTGTAAACAGCATGTGAGGTTAGATGTAGAAAATGTCAGGAAACATTGATTTAGAACAGGAAAAGACCTAAAAAGTCATCTACCTCATCGTTTTATAAATGAGAACAGAGTGGGGTTTGGGATTACACAGAACAGAGTGATTTGCACAAAGGTCATCTACTTAGTAAGTGAAGGAGGTAGGATTTGATGCTGTGTCTTTTGTCTCCAAATTCAGCAATCTTTCCAGGTAACTCTGGAGGGAAGGCTAATCAAATGACTATATGTGAACTCATTGTTGGCACATGGACTTGGGAAAATGTAAATTCAGAGACTGCTCCTGCAATCTATCCTTAGCTATACCTCCTTTACATGAGCAAATCAGTAACCTCTCTCATATGAGAGAAAGGTCCTCTGAACCCTTAACTTTGGCAGGGGGAAAGAACCCGTTCCGTTATGTGACTATGAAACTTCCTGAAGCCACAGAAGTATAAACTTCTGAATTGTTAGCTTAAAACAATATAGCATCTTTATGGTTTGAATTATCTTCTTTAATTCTCATAGCAGTCTGGAATCTACTTTATGGATCAGAAAACCTGATGCTGAAACTAGGTTGGAATCTGAACTCAGTTCTTTTCTCCAAGTCATCAGTCAAAATGTATTTATTAAATACTCACCTCATTACATCACACCATTTTGAGTATTTTATTTATGTCTACATTTCCCCTGGAATATTCAAGAATCTACATAGGTACTCTAAATTTCTCCATTTAGTGTTCTAATGGATTGCAAAGTTACAGTAGCCTTTTGTTTTTGACGATCATCTCTCTCTGTTTGCCTGAATTCGACTACCAGGTTATAGGTTTAAAATGACATTTCTGGGGCCACCATGGGCAGAGGAATTAATTTATCATTCAATGGCCAACTTGCTCTCAGATAACTGTCACTGGGGGGGCATCAGGAACAGAATAATACAAGATTCAATGTCAGTCTAAAACAATATTATAAAGAACAATTTGTGTGATCCTGTAACACACAGACTTGCACGCGCACACACGCACGCGCACGCACACACACACACACACACACACACACACATTATTAAGAATGGTAAGGGAAGGAGGGAACTAGGTGGCTCAGTGGATTGAGAGCCAGGCCTAGAGACTGGAAGTCCTAAGTTCAAACCTGGCCTCAGATATTTCTTAGCTATATGATCCTGAGCAAGTCACTTAACTGCTATTGCCTAGCCCTTACCACTCTTCTGACTGCACAGTATTAATTCTAATTCAGGAAGGTAAGGATTTAAAAAAAAAAAAAAAGAATGGTGAGGGAAACTGGGAGAAAAAATGTGTTATGGGTAATTGGTTCAGTATTAAATTTCATTTACTGTCAAATTCTTTCTGAAGGAAGGTTGTTTTATTTTCCCAGACTGATGAGATTATCTTTTACAAAAAAAAAAATTCTAAAATTCATGCTTCGGTTACTATATTCGTTGAATTAACACTATAACTTATTAGGTAAATAACACATATTGAAGAAAAAATTCTAAATATGGTAATAAGCCTTAATAGCTTCCAAGGACCTATTGATGTATAGTTTTAATATATCTGTTTAAAATGGCTGAAATGTGATTTACATGGCATAAAGCTAAGGGAAGAGCTATTGCATCTTTGAGTAAATGGTGAGTACACAATACAACTTAGTTATCTTATTTCACCAGATTCAGCCCATCGAGGTTCACTCCCATGCAGATTCTTGGAAAGTTCTTTAGGGTACGGTATTTTAATATTAAAAACCATTCTGACACATGAAAATCAAGGTGGAAAATATGTCGAGGACATTTATATTTTAACTCCTAAGATTAAATTCAGAGGTTCTATGTTTACTTTCTAGCCAAGAAATGTAAAGTGTGAACAGAGTCTGTTGTTCTTGCCACTTGGAATGTTGGATTTACTCTTTTCATTGACTCAGAAGGGATTTTCACATTAACTTCAATTTGCACGGACCCTTCCACATGTTCCCCTGTGTGACCACACCATGGAGACCTTTGAACGCTATATAGCTACTTCATCAGCTTCCATTTTTGAATAGCTTAGCTTTAGTAAGTAGAGAAGAAAAAAAAGCAATAAGGTTCAGATCTGAAAGTTTGTTCAGTTAAGATTTTGCAAATAGGTGATGCTATTTAGGAGAAGGACAGACCAGAGGTTGTTGTAGGTGGCTGTGCATACTTAGTTTAGGAAGTATTTAAAATATATATATATTTAAACAATTCAATGAAAAATTTAGACCACTTTCAATTAGATATATGTGACTGATCTTTACTCCATTTCTTAATTAAGGAAACGCACTAGGTTCTCCTTTGCACAGCTTTCCATCAGCACCTTTTTAATATTGATCACTGTAAGAATGAGGTATAGCCATCATTCAAATTAACATCCAAATACTGCTTATGCCATGATTCTTTTTAAACAGCATTAAGATTTTCATAAAATACCTTAGGTTTTAATAGCTAGCTAGTGAGAGGAATAATTTTTGTATGCGTGGGTTGAAACTTAAACTGTTTGTAAATGAGGGAAGATTTATATTCAACATTTACACTCTTATTGAAAGAATTCATATCCCCCAGTGGAGGAGGACAAATGGGAGAGCTTTCTTCCAGAGGAGGGTAGATTGCTGGGTCCAGTAGAACCAAGAATGAAGAATTAAGACTAGTTAACAACTCCTATATAATGGAAGACTGCATGGTAAATTTATTTGTATCTATATGAAAAGAAAAAGGCCCTTTTCAGCATTCATTGCTGCTAAGCCTTAAACAGGTGTAGAAGTGATTGATTTTATTAGTTATTGTTATTTACTTGACTTTTTCTAGTCAAGTTTCCTAGTTATCACATTCCAGAACTTTCATTTGAGATACCACAACCTATCAAGCAGATGATGAGGGGAGAACATTTTCCCAGATACTCAACCAGAATTTTCTTTTGTTTTCAATTTCTTGAGATCAGGGACCATTCATTGATCATATCTGCATCAGTCACTCACAGTAACTAACATGGTGTCTTGCACATAGTAGGCACCCAGCAAAGTGCTGAATTAAAAATAGCTACATTTTCTTTTACACAATAGGAGACACTGTAATTAATTGAAATAATCAAATTAACTCTTTGAGAATGAAAAACCAAGTAACTCAGTAGAAGTCAAGTAAAAAAACCCCAAAAGTAATGTCTATTCAGTGACAATCTGATGTTTATAGAAGGCATCCAAACCTTGAGATTTTGAGGGACAAAATTATGAAAAAAGGATTTAGCAATGCAGCTAATGCTTGTCAGTTGAATCCAAACTTACAAAAGTCCTAAGTATTTGTGCTTTCTAAAATGAAAAAGCAGATTTTCACTTTTAAACATCAGAGATGTTTGAAATGTCAAGATTTTATAACAACCCTAGAAATAGCACCCACTGTGTGAGATACATTTTTCCCTTTTGATGTGATAAATGCCTCTTTCTTTTTTGTGTCTAATCTGTGCCAAGAATCCAAATTGAAATAGAAAAATTCCAGTCAAATATCCAGATCGTTTCTAGATATTAAGCCAATTACCTAATATTTATAAGTAGCTAGATAGCTGTTTTGAATTTTTCTTATTTCACCTAAAGATTTGGTATCAGGTATCTGCATCTAGTTTGCAGAATAAAATGACAGAATCCAAATATATTTTTTCTTTCTAAAATAGGGACTTGTCCAATTTGAAAAAGGAGGGCTATCCATCTCCTATTCCTTAGCAGAAAAAGGGTGGTATAAGTCAACTTTTGAAGGAAATAAAGACTATTGAACCATTCCTGTGTCCTTTAACCATTTTTTTTCCTTTTCAGGAAAATGATGTAAGTGAAATGTAGCACCAATAGACAAAATCAGAAAAGATTGCTTTAAAAAAAAATGAGGATTTATAATCTACCAGGAAAACTTGTGTGTGTCAATTGGCTTAGGTAAGTTTCAGCAGCCAGGCATGACAAATGTCCAACTAAAATAAAACACTGGCTGGGTATCAAATGTTTACTTCCTACTAAAACTAAATTGGAATAAAAAATGGGGAAATTCCCCCTTTCTTCTAAATAACAAAGAATATAGTCATCAGCATTCTTTAAGAATTTCAACAGTGGTTTAGTTATTATTCTCTTGATACATTATTTGGATGAATAGTATCAAAATCAAAATGAATTTCATTTCAACAAGCCCATGTTTGATTTGACTAGAATCAACATCAAATATATTAAATTCTATAAATATCAAACACCAGTAGAGCATCATTGAAGTAAGGGGGTGAACAGATGATGGAGGAGCTGTAAAGAGTTCAAATAGGATTCTGACTTGCTTGTGTCTAATGGACCTTACTATGTTTTGATTTGGAAAGTGTTCAGTTTTGTTTATTCGATGTATTGCCACTTCAACTCAAAACTGGTGACCATGATATTTCATTTTCTCACAAATATTTGGCTTCAATCTAATAAAAAAAATAGTTCCTTGGGCCTATAAGACTTTCTTTTATAATCTGAAACAAATCCTCTCATTTTTTTTTAATCAAACAAAACCATGTTACACAGAGTTGTCCAACTATTTACAAAGCATCCAATTAAATCCTACTTAATTCACTCCTACTCTGAAAATTCCATATAACTAGTGTGCAAGCTACTGATTACAGAAGATATCTAACATTCACATTGCCTTGATAATAATGTCTAGTCTGGAGAAATGTACTACCCCAAAGAAGAAAAAAAAGAGAGAAAGAAATGGAAAAAAAAAGACCCTTCAAATAAATGTGAAGGATTGAAGAAATAAGGCCAAAGAATCACAGTACGAGACAGGTAAATCTACTTTAATGTTCACATGTAAAAGTTACACATCACAAGAGACTTAACAGTTCCTTAACTGTAACTAACACAGTTGTAGTGAAAATCATTTTATATAAAAAATAATCTAGATGCGGCCATCAGATTTTTTTTTTTCTTTTTGGTCTACTTAAGTTAATGTTTGAAATTTGACTTACAACATATCCCTGCTTGAAGGATTTGCCATTATGCTGTTTTCCCCAGTCATCTATCATTATTCTTTGGAGAAAGGAAACAGTAACTGTTTATTAGTAGGAGTTTGTCCTTTGGTTGCAAGCAGAGAACATTTTTTTTGTTTGTTTCTATAATTTATTATTCTGTACAGACATGTAAGTTTGTGATTATTAAGCTTCAGTGTAAAATAAAATTTGGTGAGTAAATTTCTTTTCATTTTGATGCAACAACAGATTTCTTACACTCTAAAAGATCCAAGCATTTACCCACCCAATATGCAAAAAAGTATTTAGAATCCACTTTCTATATCTTTAAAAGAAAAACAAACAAAAGCCGGCATACTCCTTCTAAATGCTTTTCTTACATAATACACTAAAAAGCCCTATACCTCAACTGACAGCGTATTTTCAGAATGTATGGTACAAATACAAGGTTTTCCATCTATATTAAAGAAAACACATTTTGTATGGACTCAGAACAAGTTTATTTGTGATTAAACATCTCATGCAGTCATGCAGGACCACTAGCTATAACTGTAACTTCCGAGTCTAAGACATTGGGCAAAACAAAAACAAATTAAAAGCCAAACCAAACAAAAAAGACATTCCAGATATTTTCATATTGTCAGCTCTGTGACTGAGCTGAAAAATAATTTTCCAAAAGAAATATTCCCACAGATTAAGAAAACACACACTTATAATATTTACAAAAAATATTTAATTAAAAATATTTTATAATTACAGTAGTCTATTAAAGCATATACTTTTCTCACACTTATAGAACATCTCTATATATACACAGTATGAAATGTCACTCAGTTATCTATACAATATGTAACATTCTCACAGGGAGAAGAAAGTTCCCTGGCCCCAATATAATCATCTATTTTAAACAATAGATGTCAAAAATATCTACAATGCTCTGGTAGATTAGTAAAGCTTCAAAAAAAAATTTCAGCTCCTTGGTCACAAAGTATACTGCTAAAGTTTGATTTACTCTTCATCTTCTAGTCATCAGTCCAGTCACACTTTCTGCTTAAAAGTTTAACCCCACCTCCAAAAAACACAGAAATGTACAATTCACAGCTGCTATAAATGAAGAGACAAAACAGATATCATGTTTAAATGCTTATGAACGTGCAAAAAAGGGTGAGAGTTTTTGTTTTCTCTTGGAATGACAATGAAAAGGATTCTAGGGTTTGCTGATTTTCTTTTTCCTTTCCTCTGATGGCTGATTTTTTTTTTTCCTTTTTCCCCCCCTCTCAAATTTGTCTCTCTCTGTGCTCCTCTGGCTCTGCCTGCTGCACACCTGTGGAAGAGGAATGAATAGAGGGGGTGTGTGAACCATTCTGCTCCAGACTAACTGGCGCCACCAACAAAACACAAGACATGCTTGATCAACAACCCAAAACAAACCAGGTCAAACAACAACCACAGCTCCCAGGCTAGGCCAAACAGAGGAATACACAGCTGCAAGCCCCTGCTAGAAGTATTGGAGAGGGGGAAATCCTCCCTAGAGCCCCTTTCCCAATAACCCATTTCCTTCTTCTACTATCCAAGTATTTGGTAAAGGAAACCGGAACAGTACCTCTCTTTAAAAAAAAAAAAAAAAAACAAGGAGAAACCTGCCTGACAGACAGGCAGTGAGACACTCCAGAAAGATGAAGAGCTGCAGATCTCGCCTCCATTTAAAGTGAGCCCTAAGTTACTAAAGGAGGACAAGAACTGACTTAACTTGTTAACTGGGTTGGAGGGAGGGGTGCAGGGGAATTGAGTCACAGAGAGTTTGCACAGCTCTGGTGAAATGCTTCGTGAACTCGAGGGGATGAGAGCGGTGGGAGAGGAGATGCTGGATAAAGAAGGTTTATTGGGCACCTGAAGAGAAAGGCAAATGACCACTCACCTTAAGAGTGCAGTTCAGCGGCACAAAATACTGTCCCCTTGTTTGTTAACAGCACCAGCCTGAAATAGTAACAAAAATGTAAAGGAAAGGGGGCGAAAAGTTATGAGTGAATAATGACTAGGTTTTGTTCTGTGGCTATATAGCATTCGCGCAGACACACACACACACACACACACACACACACACACACACACACACACACACACAGGGACAGCACTATTCTCTGACAAGCAAGACCAGGAGAGGCTGAACAAGACCCATCAGACAGATAGGTTGGACTGGACAGCAGATTGCGTGGCCGGGCCGCCTCTCTATGTTCAAGGTACACACCACAGCAGGCGATTGCCAATGAAGAATGAATGGGTGGGTAAGATCGGGGGAACCGAGCTCCCCGATTACAAGAGAGGGATGAAGAAGCTGTCATTCTTTCCTGGACACAGTCCAGCAACCCACCGCACTACAACCCTGATTGCAAGTGAGGGAAGGAAAAGCCCCTTCTAGTCCCTGCTTCTACTCTCTGGATTCGCTGGCCGGTCCTGATCTTCCTTAAGAGCAGTCTCCCTCTTCCTTCCCTCGGAGGACTGCCCTGGGTGGATCTCCAAGGAGACTCGTACTAGCCAGCTAGCCATACGCCCCCAGCTTGGCAGAGCTCAACAAGCCCTGGAGAGCTCGCTATACCCTTGTTTCCTGGAACCCGAGTCTACTCCACCTTAGCACAGGTCCCTCTTAGGCTCCCTAGCACTGTGTGCCCTGTTCTGTCTGTCTGCCCGTTTGCTCCTGTGCACATTCCATTCCCCCCTCACCCTCCGTCTTTACCCATCCTTGGCTCTAGCGGCGCCCTCTTACCGGGTCGGTGTTGAGGGCTGTGAGCGGGGTTCGGGGAGGTCCGGCGGGACAGCTCCCGGAGGAGGGGTGATGCAGCGGCGGCGGTGGCGGCGGCTGCTGCCTCAGCAGAGCCGGGTGCGTCTCCAGCGCCAGCTGCAGGTCCAGGATGTAGTCGATAACGTGCTGCAGGATCTCCACTTTGCTGACTTTCTTGTTGGGCGGGATGGTGGGCACCAGTTTCTTGAGGCGGCTGTAACAGTCATTCATATCGCACTGCAGGCACAGGGACGGCTCCTCCGCCGCTGCCTCTGCCGCTTTGCAGCGCGCTGCAGCCGCCGCGGCCACGGCCGCCGCCGAGCCGCCCAGGCTGTGGCTGTGCTCCGCCAGGCAGCGCAGCGCCAGCTCCCCGCCGCAGCCCGACGGTGCCTTCCGGCCCGAGGGGCGGACCGGACTCACTGCTTTCATGGTGCGCGCCCTTCTGCGAGCAGATCCCGGCCTCGGCCACGAAGAGGAGACCCGGGAGGGCAAAGGAGAGGGCAAAAAGAACACCCCCCGCCTGACCGCCGCCACCCCCAGCCTGCGCTCGCTTTCTGTCCCTGTTCCTGTCCTGTCCCTCCCCTCAGCTTCCCTCAATCCAGGCTTAAGACACACGGGAGGATAGCTTCTAGTCGTATGGCAACACAATTGACAGCGAGAGACGCCAGTCCCTAGAAGAGAGCTCCGGGTTTGGCAAAGGAATTTCTGTTCAGCGGAGTACCACTGGACCGTGCGAATAAAAATAAATTTTAAAAAAAGAAGAAAAGAAAAGAAGCTAACATATGCATGAAAAAGAAACCAACCCACCCCCGTTCCTTATTCCCTCCCTTCTGAGCTCTGAATAAAAGCCCCCGCTGCTGCTGCTGCTGCTGCTGCTGCTGCTGTTGCTGCTGCTGCTGCAGCTGTCTCCTCTCCGCCTTCTCGCAGCTCTCCCTCGCTCGCGCTCTTGCTCCCTCTCCCTGAAACACTCTTTACTCCCTCTCTCCTGAACACTGTCTCGCCTCCACTATGCTCTCGCCCCAGCCTCCAGCGTAGCTTTATTTATAGAGAATAAGGGCCAGGGGGCGGGGCCCACGCGCCGGCCCAGGGAGAGGAGCGCAAGCCAAAGAAGGGGGCGCTAGGGGCGGGAGGGAGTGGAAAGGGTTGGTGGGGTTTAGGGTGGCGTTGGTGGGAAGGAGGGGGGAAAGGGAATGAAGGGGATGGGCGGGAGGT
This sequence comes from Gracilinanus agilis, assembly GCF_016433145.1. Taxonomy (NCBI): domain Eukaryota; kingdom Metazoa; phylum Chordata; class Mammalia; order Didelphimorphia; family Didelphidae; genus Gracilinanus; species Gracilinanus agilis. Next base: position 596,252,704 of record NC_058130.1, read on the forward strand.
CCACGGCTACCAACCAATCAGGCGGACGGTGGCTCCTCAGGGAATGACGATAGGGCCAATGGGAAGGATGCTCCATTCCGTCAACGCTGTGGGTCTGGGCTCAAAGAACGAGAGAAGGTGGGCAAGGCTGGTGCGTGCCCAAGGGAGGAGGAGGAGAAAGAGAGAGAGAGACAGAGAAAGAGAGAGACAGACACACACACACACACACAGAGACAGAGACACTGAAAGCGAGAGCGAGAGCGAGAGCAAGCGAGAGAAAAGAAGTTCTTACGAAGAACTGCGGGAATGTGTGGCTAGAATACACTCTGTGCCTGTGGACTGTACCAGAGGAGCTCTGTGTTCTCGTATTCAGCCATCCCCATCACTAGCCTCGCATTAGCTTAATATAATTAAAAGGGGGGGGGGGGGGACGCGCTGAGAGACCCTCCACCGCTGATCCATTCAGTCTCTGCCTCGGTGGCTAGAGCACCTTAAAGACAGATCGCGTTTTCTTTCGTGCATGCACATTTATGTATTGTACTCTTTCATTCTTTCATTATCAGGAGCAAAGCCTTTTTCACAAGTCCAGAAATATAATCTGAGTGAAGAACCTTTACATTAAAAAAAGAAAAATTTTAAATGAATGCTGGATACAAGTCCCAGGAAAGGAGACTTAAATAACAAAAATCTTGTTGTGGGTTTTCATGGAATTTTTTTTCTGCTCCAGACCAAAATGAACGCAAAAGTAGGCTCAAGAAAAACAATTGCTTTGAGCATTAAATTAGAGCACGTAACTATTAAAAATTCATGGAGATGGAGTATTTAAAATTCCACCATGACATATAATATTAATCCATTTTATGTAAAATTCATATCTGTAAGTTAATTTAGCCCATTAACGCACCACTTCACGTATTAGTCAATGTACCATGTTTTAAATATGACGCTGAAAATGTCCAATTCCTGTTCTTTGCAACAGCACATTAAAATTAACACTTACAGTCCCCTGAGTCTTGCTTGCGTCCCTATTCTGGCAAAACCAGAATTGCAGCCTGTTAATTCACGGAGTTTTTGTGTTACATTTCTAAAGACCAGTCTTTCTGCAAGGGTTGGAAGCATCAGGGGTTTGCTGAACTTTAGGGGCAGCTCCCCCCACCTTTTTTTTAACGTTACAAGCCCTCCCCAAACAAAATAAAACAACACCGGGAAAAGGAATGAAGAGTCAAAATTCAACAGGGAAATGAATCAAAGGATCACAGAATTAGTCAGAGGAGATCTTAGAGGTCAAACACCTTGACCCTGCTGAGCCTCCTTCCTCACTCTCCTAGCTAAATGAAACCCTATAGGGCACCACATTAATTTGCTAAAGAATTAAAATTATGTGGGTCGATTCTTCCTTTTACATAGATGAGAGAGAAACACAGATGGTACCTTTTCACTTACCACCTCTTTTTGCCCACTAACTAGGGTGAAAGTCTTCCAAGGCAGATAGTATATCTGTGCCCACTTGTGGATATTATGACTAGTTAATAGATATTTCCCTAGCATACACTCCTTACTCCTGATGAAATGAATATCTGTACAAGGACTGTGATTCCTCCATTCCCCTCAAGTGTAAAGATAAAGATTTATAATTCTTATCCAATATAGAATATACGAATAAAAAAAGACTGACTTTTACATATATACATATACACTTCTAGACTGAGGCGAGAGTTACTATGCAGCTGCAAACTTATTAATTAGAAAATAGATACAAAATTACTTTATGGGTGATGCTTCATATATGTGTAAACATATATTTGTGTGTATCTGTGTGTCCATGTGTATATATGGGAACTTATGTTCTCTATATTTCTCTACACAATAGATAACCACAATCACAGAAATTATCCTAATTTTAGTTAGAAATTTTCAGGGAAAAAATAAGTGTAGGGGATTATCTTGTAGCTAATCACTGGAATACAAATATCATTGCTCCTAGTTTTGCCTTTATTTACACTTTGTTTTGTGTTTATAGTTATTTTTATCTGATAAAACTTAAAATTATTTTATGAAGTTTCATAGAAATTAATGACCTAATTTGAGAAATCTGTTATGTTAATTTCCACACAAATATTCTTTTTTAAATGGGTTATAATAAATGCAGAAGTTCTTAGAAGTCAACATCTTCAAAATTTTCCTCAACCTTACTGAATAAACAAATGAAAAAAAAATTCTTTAAGGGCTTTAAATGTCTGCAGTGCAATGCTAATAAAAAAGTAGGGGTGGTTCCTTTTTTTAAAAATAGAAATTCAAACTTTAAATCTGTGTCAAAAATAAATAAATAAATACATGTATTAAACTTTGTTAAATTCTAGAAATCCACAGAAAGAGTTTGACAAGTACGGACTTGACATTTATTAAACACCTACTGTATTCCAGGCATATTGTGTTTTACAACTATTATTTCATTTGAACACCAAAACAATCCTTAGAGGGCAGAACCATCATAACTCCTTTTTACAAACAAGAAAACTAAAGGAGGAAGAGGTTAAGTGACTTGCTCAGGGTCACTCTGCTAGAAAGTGAGACTGGATTTGAATTCATCTTTCTCAACTCCAGGCCCAGTACTCTATCCACTGTGCATTTAGCTGCCTCTTTGACAGTGGTTATGTGGGAGTTAATTACAAGCTCAAGAATACCAAGGCACCATTCTTGTGGCCCTCCGCCTTGTACTTGTGAGGTAAGTAGAAGTAGATACTATGGTCCTGGTTTTTAGGGCATAAGGAAAGAAAGAAAAATAAATTATGATTATTCTTTAAGAGTCTCCAATTCATTCCATATAAGGGCTCCCAGTTAACTTCAATAGACACCCAAGCTGTAACATTTGTTGAAGAATTGCTTGGTTGAAGGTACTTAGAGTTAGAGGGTCATTCAAATATAGAGAGGTCAATCTGCTTTGTTATAGTTTTATATGACAGAAAACCACTAAGGACTATATTGGCAGTGATGGCTAGAAATCTGGAATGTCTGCAGTGTTCTCTTTTTTATTTCATATGCAATAGATGATATGTATGAATGGATAGGTATGATAGATTCCTAAAAATGACCTGGATAGAAATCCAGGATGAAATTATTTTTAGGAGAATTACTTGGCTGCCCTACTAACTGAAGTAATGTTTCCATATCTCCTCCAGACAAAGATGTCTGTGGAGACTCTCTCTGGATGCATTCTAGATGCTAATCAGACCATTGCAGAATTGAAACACCCAGTCTATTAAGATTCACAATTACCCTGTGTTTACATGAAGCAAGCGTATCCAAGCATATTGTTGTTCAGCCCAATTCTTCTTCTTTCTTTCTTTCTTTTTTTTTTTTTTTTTTGGCCTCCATATCACTAGTCTACATGGACTGCTATGAAACAGAGGGTGGGTTCAGAGTCAGAGGGAATAGTACACTCAGTGTCCAAGTCTATCTTCCTATTAAGTAAATGTGTTATTTAAGGGGGCACATTCATTTCCAGGCTACCAGGTAACCATTCTGAATAATGCAGCAGTGATGGATGTAATGGTCCCCTTGCTTCAAAGGAGTAAACTAGATTCTAGGGAGTTTCAGGCTCAGAGTAGCTTCTTGGATACAGAACTTGTTACTAGCATTTGTCCTATGCTCTGTTTGGTATTCAAAGCTCCTTAAACCTAACCTTTTCTTACTTTCCAGTCTTTTTATACCTTACTCTCTACCATGTAATCTTTGATGCAATGACACTGTCCTTTGGCTGCCCTTTGTCCTAGCTGTCCTTTGAACCAGACATTTCATCTTTCAGTTGAGGCATTCTCTTCAGCTTCTCCCCATGCCTTGAAAGCACTCCCTCCTCTGCTCCAATTAATGACCTCCTTGGATTCCTTTAAATCCTAACTAAAATCCATCCCACCTTCCCTAACCTCTCTTAATTTCAGTGCCTTCCCTCTGCTAATTATTTCCTATTTATCTTGTATATAGTTTCCTTTCTATAGATTTGTTTGCATGTTGTCTGCCAAGTTCCTTCAGTACAGGGACTATCATTTAAAATAAAAAAAAAATTTTTTGGTATCCTCAGTACTTAGCTTATCACAGTGCCTGGTACATAGTAAGCAATCAATAAATGTTGCATGTTGGGAAAAAGCTCCATGAAGTTGTGGGCTTCAAAAACTCATGATCAGAAGTGTTTTACAAGTTCTTCCCTTTGAATGGGAAATCAACAAACCTCTCAGTTTGAGAGAGTTCTAAAAACTGAGAAATGGGAAGCCAGAAATGAAGCAAGTAGATGTATCTCCCTTTAACCTCCTGGGAGTCTGAAATTGTTCCTCAGAGGCAACGTGTCGTAAAGAAAGAACTCTTGACATGGAGTTATCAGAGATCTAAATAGCCTTTTTGGTGGAGGCAAGCCATTTACTCTCTTAGCAAAGGACCAGTTATTTAATCTCTCTGAGCCTCAGTTCCCTTATCTGTAAAATGTAGCTGAGTGAAGTTAGCCACACAGAGATGTTGTGAGAATTGAGATATTATATGTAAGTAGTTTGGGAAACATCAAAGCCTTATTTAAAAAAAACATATGATTATATCAATAGATGTAGAAAAAGCCTTTGACAAAATATAGCTCTCCTTCCTATTAAAAGTCCTGGAAAGCATAGGCAAAAAGGGATATTTTCTTAAAATGATATGAAATATCTACCTAAAACCAGTAACAAGTATTATTTGTAATAGGAATAAGGTAGAAACTTCACCAGGAGTGAAACAAAGATGCACATTATCACCAATATTATTTAACAAAGTATTAGAAATGCTAGCAATAGCAATGAGAAGAAAAAGAAAAAGCAGAATCAGAATGGGCAAAGAGGCAATAAAATGATCTCTGTTTACAGATGACATGATCTCATATATGGAAAATCCTAGAGATTCAGCTAAAAAGTTAGTTGAAACTATTCATTTTAACAAAATAGCAGGATATAAAACAAACCCACATAAATTGTCAGTATTTTTATGTATTATTAAGAAAGGTTTTCAAAAAGAGATAGAAAAGATACTGCATTGAAATAACAACAGATAGAATAAAATACCTGGGAGCATACCTAACAAAAAAAACCCTAGGAACTACACATACATGATTATAAAACATTTTAACACAAATAAAGGCAGATCTAAATAACTGGAGAAATATTCCTTGTTCATAGAGGAACATAGCCAATATAATTAAAATGACAATCCTACCTGAACTAATCTTCTTCAATGCTCTCCTAATCAAATTACCAAAAATTATTTTCAGTTAGAAAAAATAATAACAAAATTTATTTGGAAGAATGAAAGATCAAGAACCTCAAAAGAATTAATGAATAAAATGTAAAGGAAGTAGGTCTAGCAGTACCAAATTTTAAATTATATTATAAAGCAGTATTTAACAAAATTATCTACTACTGGCTAAAAAATAGAATGGTAAATCAGTGAAACAGGACATACAACAGGAGTAAAACAGTACGGTAACCTTGTATTTGACAAAAGTATAGAAGCAGATTTTGGGGAAAGGAAAATACTATTTGGCAAAAATTGCTAGGACAATTGGAAAGTAGTTTGGCAGAAACTAGGTATAGACCAGTATCTTATACCATGCACTAAGATAAGATCAAAATAGAAACATGATCCAGACATAAAGAGATATCACAAGTTAATTAGAGTAGGGAATATATTACCCATCAGATATATGAATAAGAGAGAAATTTATGAACAAACAAGAGATGGAGAGTACGATGAGGTATAAAATAGATAATTTTGAGCACATTAAATTAAAAAGGTTTTGTATAATCAAAAAAAATTGTTGCCAAGATTAGAAGGAAAACAGAAAATCGGCAAAAAGTTTATAGACAGCTTCTTGAACTAAGGTCTCATATCTAAAACACATAGAGAATTCTGTCAAATCTATAAGAATAAGAGTCATCCCCAAATTGATAAATGGTCAAAATATACGAACTGACAATTTTCAAATGAAGAAATCAAAGCCACATATAGATATATGAAAAAATGCTCCAAATCACTACTGACTGGAGAAAAGCAAACCAAAACAATTGAGATATCATCTTTCACCTATCAGATTGGCTAAAAGGACAAAAGAACAAAATGAGAATGTTTAGCCACTCTTTTATTTGGTAAGTCTTCAAATATGTGAATATAATATTCATATTTCAGACTTCGGCTCCCCTGTCAAGTCTTTTACAGCCTCCCTATCACTAATTTTTTATGTCTGGGATATGAAGACTAATAGGGTGAGATGGAGTACAAAAGAAGACATTGACCTGAACAACAATATGACAAAGGCCAAGTCCCAAGCAATTTTAAGGATTTCTTAATCAGAATTTTTTATTACTAGATTTTATTTATAAGGACCTCAGCTCCTTGTTCTGATTGGCTTCAGAAAGCAGAAATGGGATCAGTGGATAGATATTACTCAACATAAGGAAAATAAAAACAACCAACTTTCTAAAAATTAGAGGTATCCAAAAGTGAAATGGGAAGTATTGGAAGTTAATGAATCTCCCATTATTAGAAGCAGTAGCCTTCAAGTAAAAATTGGGTAAGCACATTTTTGACAGTAAAATAGGACTCAAAGAGGATGTGAATTTTAAGATCCTGTGGTTCTGATGGCATTTTTAGGGTTTTATAAATGCTTGCCAACAGACTTCATTTTATATGACTCTTTAAAGTTGAATCATTTGTTGGTCAGGCATCAGAGTCCTAATTGGACAGTGGGAAATCACCCACAAATCTAGAGGTGAAAGCCCTATTAAATATTTATGTTTGTCTTGATTTTCACTAGTGAACCATATCATAAGGAAAAGTCCCCCTTAAAAAATCCTGCTGTTGTGCCTCATTATTGCACAAAAGTGATCCTGGGTTTCTGAAGACTATGCCAGAAAAATCAAAAGTTCTGGTAGATTTGACTGTGCTAGAAAGTCTTCAGACATGAAACCAATGACACATTAACTTATATGCCTAAAGGACAATCTAGCCTAGCATGGAAAAGCTCATTGCCAATAGGTTAGCCATTTGTTGATAAATTCTTTAATATGACAACTCATTGAACAAAGGAAAAAAAATAGTACTTCTGGAGCTACTCCCTTATCCTTCTTTTGTGATAATGGAAAAGTGATAAAAAAAAAAAGTGGTCCAAAGTACATAGAATTTCTTATTATTTTAACCAAATGTGTTTTAAATTTGAGATATTTAACCAAGTAAATTACTACAAAATCCAAGTGACATAAAGGAAAGACTCCAACATGTAGACAATCTGTAAGACTGATGATAAAACATAAAAATCACACCAGATTTGAGAGCACAGATAGGTTAAAAGCTATACTAATGGAAGGAATACTCACACTGATGAGATTACAGATCCACTGAACTACTGAACTATTGTAAAGAAGCTGCTTCTTGCTCTAGACAAATTGTCATCGACATGCTTTGCACAAACATCTGGTTGGGACAGTCCATTTCTACTATTAAGAAATGCAATCTGAAGGGCTATGAATCAATTGGGGAATGGTTGAACAAATTTTGATTGATAGTGATGGAATACTATTGTGCTGTAAGAAATGTTGAACAGGATGATTTCAGAAAGAGTTGGAAAGACCCGCGTGAACTGATGCAGAATGAAATAAGCAGAAGCAGGAGAACATTATATCTAGTAATAGCAATATTGTAGAAATGATCAGCTATGATAGACTTAGCTATTTTCAGCAATATAATGATCCAGGACAATTCAGAGGGACAAAGAATGCTATTCATCTCCAGAGAAAAGAACTACTGGAGTTGGAATGCAGATGAAAGCATACACTTTTTCACTTGTTTATTTGAGTTTTGGTCTTGTATGATTACTCACTTATAAAAAAGAATATAAAAATATGTTTTGCATGGTAATACATGTATGACCCAGATCAAATTGCTTTCTAGCTTCAGGAGTGGGGAGGGAAGGGAGAAATGAAGACAATTTGGATCATAAAACTTCAGAAAACCTTTGTAGAAATTTGCTATTACATGTAATTGGTAAAAATAAATAAATTGCTTAAAAAAGCACAATCAACCTGCAATCTACCATTCTATTCCTACCTGACACAGAAAGTTGTCTTTGTGTGAATTGGTTGGAAAGAGAACATATTAGGGAAGAACCATGAGGGGAAAACACAAAGTGATAATTTTGTGGATGAATAATGTTATGCCAGAGTTTGCAAAGCTTTGGAAATCTGCAGGTCCTGCTCCAGTACCATTACCCAATCATGATGCAGTGAGAAGAAGACAGCTACCTTGGAAAGATCACCAAGTTTCAAATAAGGACACCTGAGTCAAAATCCTACTTTGTAAATTGACTAGCTATGTGAAATGGGCAAGAGGCTTAGCTCATTTGAACCTAAATTTTCCTCATCTCTGAAGTGGGGTCGATAATAATATTTGTATGGCTTGCTTGTGAGGGTTACTATAAAGAAAAGTGCTTTGTATGCTTTAACATATTGAAAAATAGTGATTCATTACCCATATTACCTCCTTTTACTGTGCTTTGCTTTATTAGACTTCACAGATATTGCATTTTTTACAAGTTATAGATTTGGGGCAACTGCATAAAGCAAGTGTTTCTGCTCCATTTTTCTAACAGCATGTGCTCATATTGTGTCTGTGTTACATTTTAGTAGTTCTTGCAATATTTCAAACTTTTTCATTATTACTATATTTATTATGGTCACCTATGATCAATAATCTTTGATGTTACTATTTTAACTATTTGAAGGTTCCATGAACCTTGCCCATATAAGATGGGGAACTTAGTTGATAAATGTATGTTTTCTGACTGTTCCACTGATGGCCATTCCCTGGCTCCTCAGGTCTCCCTAATCCCTGAGATATAGCAATATTGAAATTAGGCCAATTAATAACTCTACAGTGGACTCTAAGCATTCAAGAAAAGGAAGGATCCATTGATGTTTTCCTTGTTGTCTGATTTTAAGAAATTGCCACAACCATTCTAACCTTCAGCAGCCACTAGCCTAATCAGTGAGCAGTCATCAATAGAGTGACAAGAGCTTCCACCAGCAAAAAGATTATGACTTGCAGAAGGCTCCGATGATGATGGTAAGCATTTTAAAGCAACAAGGTGTTTTAAAATTAAGATATCTACTTTTCAAAGACATAATACTATTGCATACCTAATAGACTATATAGTAGGGTGTAAATATAATTTTATTTGCACTGGGAGACCAAAAACTTCATGTGGATTTTATTGTGCTGTATTATCACTTTATTGTGCTATTCACTTTATTGTGGTGGTCTGGAACTGAACCTGCCATATCTGAGATATTCCTGCATTATCTTGAAACCTCAGAAGAACACTGGAGCAGCTATCATGGTGAGTTCATCAGCATGCCCCTGTACCATGATCTCTATTAGGAGATGTACTTTCCTTGTTCTAGGAGTTACTGCTGGACTTCGCACTCCTTAGATACAAATTAATTTGAAAAGACTCTTGACATTATGTATCTAGGCTTATGTAGGGAGAAATTTTTACAAAAATGGGGTCAAGGCAGCAATGTAATCTATGCATTTTCCTACTTCTTGAAGAGTTTTTACTAATAATAACCTACAACTATATACTACCTCCTAATACCTACAGATTTTTAATGCATATTGAGTACATGGTCATTACCCCAAAGTTCATTTCATACCTGTTTAAAAGGAGCAGGAAAATAAAGGAAGTCAATAGAAATGATTTTTCTTTTCCTTCTTCCTTACCTATAAAATGAAGGATAAAAGTGAACACTATAGCCTCCCTATTCTCTTTCCATCTTGTTTTTGATTACTATATGATTATAAATGGTCCTAGGAATTCCATATTCCCTGAAAAAAAGGGATAATCTGTGCTCCCTAGTTTATAGTATACCTCCCCTCTAAAGCTACTTTTGATGTATTCTGTATCTTATATGTACTTATCATGCTCACATCGTCTCTCCCATTAGAACACAAACTCCTTGAAATCAGAGACTGTTTTTGATTTTTCTGTGTATCCTCAATGCCTGGCAGATAGTAAACATTTGACAAATATTTGCGGCTATATTGCTTGAGGATAGCAAGAGATGGGTGCAATGGTAATGAAAAGTGGAATCGTGATGTCTCATTCATTTGAAAATTTTAATATTTCATTAGAAACAGCATCAAACGTCAATGCAAATAATAAAACATGCTTACTAATTATTTACACATATTTAAATTAGTTAACTTTATTGTATAAAATAACACTTTTTTCAGCCCTTCCTTCTAGTCTTAAAAAAAAAAAAAGATTCCTTTGGTCTATTCATTCCTGTTCACTTTCCTTCCTGGTTATGCTTCATTAAATTCTGAGCTCCTTCAGAGCAGAAACTATCTTTTACTTCTTTGTGTCTCTAGTGCTTAGCACAATGTCTGGCATATACTAGTTGCTTAATAAAGGTTCATCAATTAATTATAACTAGCATGTAGTCCTTTCTTTTAGTTCTGCTTTTTCGCTTTGTATTATTTCATAAAGATCTTCTGCTATTAATATTACTAAATCATTATTAATATATTATTTCCACACCAAATTAAAGTTATCAGTATGGCATCAAAGTACTTACTACCAATGTACATCTGGGGTGAGAATGTCAAGAGAGGTCCAGGTGTAAAGGTGCATTCCCATTGAACATCCTTTGTTTCTAGTCTTGGTTTCACCATTGATGCAACCTGCCCAGATTGCAGCATATAAGGTCTAAATGTTGGGTCCCTTTGGCAGAAGGAATTACTCTTTTTGATGTGGACATTACAATGGGACATTGGTGGCATCCCCAGTCATTCTATATCCGGAAAAAAAATCCAATGAGGTGAGCTTCTTGGGAGGATCAGAAGCCTGTCCATGTCTAGCACGTTGACACTAGCCCTTCTCAGGGTGATAGAGTCCCACATTTGACTTTATAAGTGTAGCACTGTAGGTCACAGTGCCTCACCAAGTACTCAAAGAATGTTTCCTTTTCCCAGGTTCGATGTTCTTGATTTTGGACTAAGTTTCTCTGAAGTTTCTTCCAGATCTGGAACTCTATGTTTCTGTGACAAAATAATTCTCTGCCTACAATTCTCTTTATTTCCAACTGGTTTTCTAGAGATATGTTATTTCCTTACTTTTATGATAATAACAGGAACCTCAGAGTGGGAAAAAAGGCATCCCAAGCCACTAGATAGAGCATCTGGTATACCAATGACCAGAGTTGACCATATGGGGAAGGTGCCTAAAATTGAACCTAGGGAATATAATAACTTCCAGTGGCATAATTGTCCTGCCATTTTCCTCAATATTATCTTCTTTGCTATTTTTTATTTTTTATATGCAGGACATTGTTGCTTTAGTTCTAAATAGATATAAGGATTAAAACTTCCTGCATGCTCACATAACATCCAATTTTCAGGTGTAAGTTTTGTCCTGAATATTTGTTTTTTACTAGGAAAAATAACTTAATTTTTCTTTCTTTTTAGTCTTTCCTTGTTCCTCAAAATGCTGTGTTAGTGAGATTAGATCTGCAAAGGCTCTGTTAGTAGAGCTTAAATTTAAGCAAATCTTACTATGTTAGAAGGATTATGAGTATGAGCCAAAGAACAATTTGCATGTCTGTCATTAAAGTTTGGAGAGACTAATTACCAGATTGTCTATAGGATAATTAATTTTTTTGTCATAATAGAAGGGTAGGTTCTGTGTTGTTAGGTGGAATATCCATACTGATGGCATCACATGTACTTGAAATGTTGAAGTAGATTGAATGTTAATATTTCTGTGAAAGGTACCAGCATCTTTCTAGTTACCTAAGCTGGCAATATTGGTCGTCCTTTACTCTTTCTCCTCTCTCTTTCATCCCTAATATCAAACTATCTTCCAAGTCTTATTGATTCTACCTCCATCATATGTCTTGCATACAATATATAGTGACATCATTTTGGTCCTCTTTGAGTACGAAGGACAGTAACTGACTGAATACGATCCTTTTTCTTCACTCACAGGGATGCTCTTTGTTCAGAGAGCCTTGGTCTCTCCCTGCTTCTAGCCTCTCCCTTCTCTAAACCATTCTCTACACAACTGGTAAATAATGTTCAGATAGAGATCTAATTATGTTACTCTCTTGTTTAAATGCAAACTCTTCACACTGGTTTGCAAAGTTCTCCACACCCAGGCCCCAACCTACTTTCTCAAACTTATTTCATACAGTTCCCTTTCACACACCCATAAGTTCCAATCAAACTGGACTCTTACTGTCTCAAACTTTGCATTCCATCCTTCAACTCAGTGCCTTTGATAACCATGCAGCCCTTGTCTATAATGTACTTATTATTTAATTTCACTCCTTAAAATCATTTACTGTCTCTAAGAATCAGCTCTAATATCAGACCCTGTGTGAAGTCTTTTCTGATCAGTTCCTAGTGTTATCTCCCTTCTCAAATGATTGTGTTTTACGGTGTATGTTGTATCTGGTAGTATGATCTGAGCTTCTTCAGTCAGGAACTTAAAAAGTAATTGCCTTTTGATTTAGAGTCGCTACCACATGCCTTGCATATAGTACAAACACGAAGTGTTTCCTAACTCGTTGTTAAATAATACTATTTGATAACTTGTTTATGTTACTTTAGATGATATACCTATAAGATTCAAAAATAGAGCAAATATTATTTTCCTATTTTATAGATGATGAAGCTGAAATTCAGAGAGGCTAAATAACTTTTTCTGGTCACAGGAAGGAAGTGGTGGAAGTGGGATTTGAACCAAGATCTCTTGTGAATATGAATCAAGCATACTTTTTTACATATAGTGCACCTAGAAAGGCATTGTTATCCAATAATAAAATAATTGTTGGAATGCTTTGTAACAATGGGAGGAATCATAAGAGATTATGAAAAGGTCAAGTTTTAATCTTATCCTGTTATAAGCCCACATTTGGAAAATCCAAAGTAATTACAATTTTACCTTTAATTAATTGTTGAAATAAGTCTCCAGTTTTCACTAGTCCATAATATTATTTTGGTGGCTCTTTCTTCCCCTCAGCACTTCAGAAGTAGTAAAATGAATAAAACATCCCTCAGTTCTACCGAATAGCTAAAACTATTATTCCTTTTGTGTGGGTGGGTGAGAGGCTAGTTATGAGACTGTTTTAATTACATCTTCATTTCTTTTTAATGTGAATACCAAGCCATTGTAAAATAAAGAAAATCATAATTAAACATATTCTACACTCCTTGGAGGAAAGATGCTATGTAAGCACTAAATAGTTTTATAACTTGAAACTAAATACCACATCTGAGTTCATCACAACCAATGATGAGCCTTTTACGTAGAGAAAAAAACTTGCCTGTTATGTCTCTATGTAGGTCATGGCTTCTAAGAAGTGAAACAATGTCCAAGAACAGTTGTGGCTTTTCCAAGAGTAATCTCAGTGATATTTCCATGGACTCTACACTAGACTCACTGGTGCTTGGAACATGTACCGTATCAGGGAACCAATGGCAGAACTGCATTTTAGAATTCCCAGATTAAAAACAAGAAAGAAAAGAAAAAGACCCTATGAGAAATAATTAAATATTTTCAACTGACAAAGAATTTTTAAAATAAAATTATTGTAAAAGAAAAAAAGAATGAAAATATTAGCAACTTCTGTGATTTTTTAATATATGTGTCGTAGGGCGAATTATTAGTCAGTGGACGTGAACACAATCAATATTAGGGAACCAAAGACATTGTTATTTGGGCAGCAGAAGCTAAAATTTAAATAGCACTATTAGATTATAAGTGTTATAAGTAAAATATATTTGATACTATTAATACTGATAATAACCATGACATATAACATTTTAAATTATGCACAGTGCTTCATATACATAACATCATTTGAACTGAACAATTCTGAGAGGTAGGTTGCGTGGACAGAATCATACCTTTTTTACAGATAAGAAAATTACAATTCAAAAAAGGTTCAGAGTCATAGATCTAGAGCTGCAAGGAACGTTAATGATCATCTATCCCAGTCTCCTCATTTTACAAGTAAAGTTAACAACTTGACCAAGGTCACACAGCTAGCGAATTTCAGACATGGAACTTGGACATAGGTCATCCTGACTCTTCGGGAAGTGAGGTGGAGCAGTGGATAGAGTACTAGGTTTGAAATCAGGAAGACTCCTCTTCATCAGTTCAAATCTGGTTTCAGATACATATTAACTATGTGGTGCTCACTTCGGCAACACATATACATATTAACTATGTGACCCTGGACAAGTCACTTAACCCTTAGTTTTCTTATCTGTAAAATGAGCTACAGAAGGAACTACTCCAGTATCTCTGTTGAGAAAACCCCAAAATGGGGTCTGGAGGAGTCAAGCACAACTGAATCAACAGCAGCAACAATGACAACAACCTCCTGACTCTATCTTCAGCACTCCATTCTTCTTATTCATTAAATTAATGAGTTCTCCATTCTCTTTGTTGATTCTGTTCTAAAACAGGTAAAACAATCAAGGATAATTTAATAATAAAGAGAGCCAGTCAAATCCAATCCTGAGGGTTTCCTGAGAATCTTTCTTTGGACAGTGAAACCCTGATTCCCTGGTCAAAGATTCCATCCTTATAATAACCATAGTCATTTACTGTGATGTCACTAAAACAATATCACCATATATTGTTTTTTATTATTTATTTATTTTTATTTTTTTAAACCCTTAACTTCTGAGTATTGGCTCCAAGGCAGAAGAGTGGTAAGGACTAGGCAATGGGGGTCAAGTGACTTGCCCAGGGTCACACAGCTGGGAAGTGTCTGAGCCCAGATTTGAACCTAGGATCTCCCATCTCTAAGCCTAACTCTCAATCCACTGACTACCCAGATGCCCCACCATATATTGTTTCTATGACTTGTGGATACATGGCAGGTTGTATTTCAAAATTATTGGTTGTAAAAATTGAACATTGGCCAACTCTAGAGTTGTTTTGTCCAAAACGGGATTTGGCCCTCTGAGGCAGCTAAAAAGCTTTAAGGATCATGGTCCTGTATGGCATGGGGGAAAATTAAAGTTAGAAGACTGGTATTCAAGCCACATAAATATCATTTATTAGCTATGTAACACTGGGCAAATGAATTCTCTCTGAACTCGCGCATTTTACGGTGTGGGTGTAAAGAAGGTATGTTGTAAGCCTTAAAGTGCTATAGAAATTCAAGTTATCCTGCTATCCAGGCATTTGCAGTCATAACTATACTCCTGAAAAAAAAAAACACCTTCATATACTGCTCCTGCTATCAGCAATGCAAGAACCCAAGACAACTCCAAGGAACTCATGATGAAAAAGGCTCTCCACCATCCAAGAAGGAACTAATGAAGTCTGAATGCAGATTCATTAATTTTTTTCCTAGTAGATTATATGTGTCTTCTTTCACAACATGATGAGCATGGAAGTACATATTGCATGATAGTATGTACATAATCTATATCATATTACCTGCAGTCTTAGGGAGGGGTAGGAAGGAGGCAAAGAGCATGGATTGCAAAATGTTAGAAAACAATTACTAAAAATTGTACCTACAGGTAATCTAGAAAAATATAATAAAAAATACTGCCCCTCCCTCTGCAAATGAAATCTGGCTTCCTGGCCAGACTCTCTCAAATATCATTTTGAAATTATATTCCTTTCCTCCCTTACTAGAATATCAATGGCAGCTCCATATATATATATATATATATATATATGTATGTATGTATGTATGTATGTATGTATATGTGTGTGTGTATAATAAAATCCCAAGCTGCTCAAGCAAGTTTTCAAGGTTCTTCATTAATGAACATATCCAGAATCCTACGCTTTTTTTCAGACTATATTTATTTATGCTCTTTCTGCTTGGGTCTTTTGCTGGAAGTAAGACAGAATCACAGAACTGCCATTACTTACTTACTTCTCTTCCGACATTTACTAGATGATCTCTCAAATACCATAGGATGATATAACTAGAAATGCAAAGGACCTTACAAGTCATTTAGGTCAAGGTTTTAATTTTATATATGAGGACATCAAAGCTCAGAGAAGTTAGGCATCTTGGCCAAAAGTCACATAACAAGCAAGTGGCAGAGCTAGTATTTGATCTTAGGTCCTGCTATGCCAATAGTCGTTCAGTTGTTTTAGTCATGTCTACCTCACAGGTGACTCAATTTGACATTTTCTTGGCAAAAATACTGTAGTGATTTGTTATTTCCTTCTCTAACTCATTTTACAGGTGAAGAAACTGAGGAAAAACAGAGTTAAGTGACTTGCCCAAGGCCACAAAGCTAGTAAGTATCTGAAGCCAGATTTAAGGTGATGAAGATGAATCTTCTTGATTCCAAGCCCAATGCTCTATCTACTGGGTCACCTCACTGCCCATTTATCTAATCCCTATTTAACCCTAATAAAGGTTCTGGTGGTTGTTGAAAGAGTTGAGTTCCTGGTTAATGATCTATTTTTTCTCCCTAACTCCCTCAGATTAGGGGAACCTTAATAGGCATATGGATATTCCCTCAAATACTCTCATCTCCCAGTTCATCAATTTGCTGATTTCCCATAAACTACTCTTCTACCACACCACCGTTACTCACAGAGATAGTAATACCCTTGGTCTTGCATCACCCACAAATGTTCCATTTTCATGTTCATGAATTCTGAAATTCCTTTATCTGATATATTATTGGCATTCCACTTCTTCCACATTGCAACTCCAAATCATATTCTTCTTCTTCTCTACCACCCCCAATCCCTCCCCACCTCACAGTTCCCAGGTCATTACCCCTATGTAAGCTACATTTTTTTTTCTTTTTTCTATCTTGACTGTTGGTGAACTAGTTCAACTCTACTGTCCTCTTCTCTCAAATCCCTTTCTCTTTTCTCTTGTGAAAGATCTTGTTTTGTGAAACTTCATCCTTGGGTCATTCCTACCATCTGCTACCTTTGCCCCTACTCGTATTCTACTTAAAAAGTGAAGAAAATTACAAAAGTGTGTTTACTGGATCCAATACAAATTAATATTATATAATCTCAATTGGTGTAACAAAATCTGGCCTTTACTGTGGACAGGCAATATAGACAATTCTCCCAAATCAATTCATTCTCTCACTCAACACATCTGCTTCTTAAAACTTTTTTATTTCTCTTAAAATGTCCCAAAGCTCTCTCTCTCACACACACACACACACACACACACTTTCAGGTGAGAACCTTGCCTCATACCTTCAATGAAAAAGTTGGTCAATCTCTGACAGCTCTCTTTTCTCTGTATCTCATGTCACTCAGATGCTTTCCCTCACAATCTCGTTAACTCTTCTCTCACACATCAAGATGGGACCTTTCTCCTTACTGTGGCAAAAGTTTCTCCATGCATCAATGACCTTATACTTTTTGTCTTCTATAGTAGGTTCCCCCCCATCAGTCTCTCACTAATCTTCAATCCATCCTTATCTACTGGTTGCTTCTCTGATATCTACAATACTCACCCACCCACCCCATGTCTCTCCAATCTCACAAAACTCCTACTCATTTGCTTGCATCCATCCACCTACACTATAATTCTTCTCTATTTAGGAACTAAACTCCTCAAGAATGCAGTCTACAATTGGTGCCTCCAGCTCCTCGCCTCAAACTCTTCTCTTTAGTTATGCTTTTGACCTCATCATCCAACCCAAACTCTTAACATTACAAGACATCCCTTAATTGTCAAATCTAATGGCTTTCATCTTTCTTGACCTCTCTGCAATCTTTGATGCTGATGATTACCCTTGTCTTCTTGATATTTTCTTCTTTCTAGGTTTTATGATACTTCTTTGTTCTGGTTTTCCTCTCATCTGATCACCCCTTTTCTGTTTCCTTTGCTAGATTTTTATCCAGGTCTTAACCATCAACCTTGATTGTCCCTCAAGTCTATCTCTTAGACTTTCTTTTCTTTCTTTTATTTTGTCTGGTGATCTAATCAGCTCCCATGGATTTAATTACATCTCTACATAGATAAATATGGGATTTATTTGTCTAGACCTAAATGTCACCTGTCCCTCATTCTTTTAACTCTACCTCTAGGATGTTTTGAACTGGATATCTTATAGATACCTTAAATATTCCAAATTGGCCTCATTATCTCCTGCTTCCTCCACCACCTTCAAAATAAAAGACAAAATTTTCACCTCTTCCTAACTTCCCTGTTACTGTTAAGGAACTGACATCCTCCCAGTCATCCAGGATTGCAACCTTTGTGTCATCCCCAACTTCTCACTCTCTCTCATCCTTCACCACCTATTGATTACTAGATTTACCATTGTAACATCTATAGTTTATTGTTGCTAGCTTATTATCTGTCAATTATAATCTCTGCTTTATTATCTCATTATTCTCTTCTCCCCTTTGACCCTGCGACCACCTTGGTACACGCCCTCATAACCTCACACCTATACTATTGTAATGTCTTTCTGGTTAGCCTCCCTCAAATATCTCTCCATTCCAGTCTATCTTCCACTCAAATTAATCTTCCTAAAGTTATGTCCAACAACATCACTTCTTATGGAGCACACCAGTGGCTCCCTATTGCCTTCATTATCAAATATAAACTCTTTTTCTTGTCTTTTCAAGTCCTTTATAACCAGGTATCTGTCTACTTCTCCAATATGTTTTTATCTCCATAAATTATGTGCCATAGTGTATCATCTCTGTGTATATTGTTCTGGTTCTACTCCTTTCGCTCTGCATCAATTCCTGGAGGTCATTCCTGTTCACATGGAATTCCTCCAGTTCATTATTCCTTTGAGCACAATAATATTCCATCACCAGCAGATACCACAATTTGTTCAGCCATTCCCCAATTGAAGGGCATACCCTTGTTTTCCAGTTGTACAAGGTTCTTTCTGTAGAATTTCCCTTAAGAAAAAAAAAAAAGATTCTACTATTACCCATTTTGATTAGGCCCATGTTTTTCTATTGGTCATCAATGTCTTCAATTTTATAACTTTTAAATTGAAGGCAATTAAATCCCTAGAGAAGGAAATTTTCTATTTATATTGTAAATGTGGTTGGAATAGGTAATAGCAATGCAAACTTTCCATATCCGGCCATGTAAATATTTGCTGGGGTTTCTGTCATCTAAGCAGCTATGTTTGATTCCCTTGTTCAGATGAAGAAGAACACGTACCATGTTATGCAAATGAAAATTACAGGGCCTTCTTGTTAAGTGTGGATAATGTAGAAATCTAATTTTCTGTTCAGGTCCTAGAGTACTGGTGCAGTAGAACGGGTACTCTCTTTGTAGTCAGAGGAACTGGTTCCAAAGCTTGGCTCTCTATGATCTAGGCAAAAATATTTACCTTCTCTGGGGCTCTGTTTTCTCAACTGTTATCTAGGGGAGGAGAGAATATTGAATTAAATGACACTTAAGTTTCCTTTGGCCTCCAAATTTATAATATTATTTCTTAAGAATGTCTCAGAAATACAGGAGAAGAGCTCTACTAGACAATTCAAAGATATCTAGATGAATGGAAAAGATCAGGAGTAAAGAGAGTTCTTCCAGCTCTAAGATCTATCCCTACCTCAAACCAGGTATCTATTCAAGATTCTGCATGCCAGAGATGGTCAAGACCTAGAGCTCGCCCATGCCTTTGCGTGCTTTTGCAAGCTCTGTGTTCCTGTATCTCCATCATCTCAGTGTTGCAGGAAGAAGTTGAGACCAACCATATTTGATAAACCAAAGTGGGAAACTGATCTAAAATTCAAATTTTATTCTATATTCATTACTTATTGTTGGTAGAAGTTAATCACCAGAGGGGTGGCCTTCAGGTGATCATTTTTTGGCTATAGCAATTCACAAAAACCTGCAAATGCAGAGTAATAAGCATCTGAATTGATGAAAGAAATTCCCATACCAATGAACTAATGGTTTTCATAAAACAGTCATTGTTGTGGAAGCCTTGACATCCCACAGTAAGATCTGGATCAGTCAGGTGTCTGGTCATCTTCATGTGGTACAAATATTTACTCTTTCCATAGAACAAAAGCAAAAACAAAAGGAATCCAAGTCTGCTAATAAAAATAAATTTGATGAGGAAAAAATAAAACAGAATTGGAATTTTGTGCCAATAAGCTATTTTATTGATCATTGCTAGAAAAAAGAGGTATTTTATTAGATAATTGGGTCATCATAATACTGTAACTGACATTTATTTAATGCTTTAAATTTTACAAAACACTTTACATTCATTATCTCATTTGATACTCAAAATAACCACATGAAGAGGTGTTTTTATGCCCTCTTTACAGTTGGGAAAACTGAGACTCAAAGAAGTTAAATGTTTTACCAAAATTACTCAGCTAGCAACTGTCAGATATAAGATTTGAAACCAGGTCTTCTTGATTTCAAGTCCAGCTTTAGGTGATACAGTGGGTAAGAGCAATGGACTTAAGAGTCAGGAAGATCTGAGTTCAAACCCTGCCTCAGACACTCAATAGGATTCTTCCCAAGGTACAACCTCTCTCTGCCTCAGTTTTGTCATCTGGAAAATGGAATTAATAAGAGCACGTATCTCCTAAGGTTGATTTGAGGATCAAATAAGAAAAGAGTTGTATAATATTTCAGAAACCTAAAGTGTTATGTGAATGCTAGCTACTATTATTATAATATCAGCTACTGTGCCATACTACTAGTAGTCCCTAAGGTAGTAGGAATTTTCATATTTGCTGCAGAAATGCATAACTGAAAAAGAGATGAGCTGTCCTTATGGTAAGAGAAAGACACAACAGAAGGACAAGGTAAATGTCAATACTAATGAAGTTAAAAAAAGAAAAATCTCCAATATAAAAGGTGGATCCTCCATGAAGAATTTCTAGAAAGATATAGAGTTTGGCATGGGAAGTCATGGAAGGGTTAGGATTTGTCTGGTGGAAGAAGCTCTCTACAGCATAGAAATCCCAGGTTTACCAAAGTGCTAAATAGTAAACTGAGAGAGTATCCAGGCTAGGTCACTTCTAAGGTCAATTTTAATTTAAAGATGTTGCTTTCCCAAATCACAACGCAGTCTACTTAAACCACTTCTAATAAGCTTTGAAATTATTGAGATCCTAAAATGCCTTTCTGCTCGCCACTTCTGAAAGATAGCATTGACCTTGGTGATAAGAGTACTTGATGAATGGAATCATTTGGAGCACTTGGTCTTTCAGTGGGTTCAGTGTCCCTCTTAACTGTATAACTGGTGATGTGTCTCTTCTTATCTATTGGTAGACTAAATATAAGGGGTGTGTATGTATGTTTGGAAAAAAGAGATCACAAATGCCATATTACCTTCATGACAACATCTTCCACAATTCTATATGAGAATTCAGTAGGTAGTGATTTCACCTGGAAAGTCATATGTAAAAGGAGCCAAGGCGGAATGTTTAGGCCTAGCAGCACTAGAAGCAGGAATTCCTGAAAGAAGGAAAAAAAGTTCAAGTGGAGCCTGAAGGAAAGGATGCAGGAGAGAGGGGGAAAACAGACACAGATTCAGTAACTTTTCCATCAGTTTGTTCTAACTCTTGCTTCTATTAACTGGATGTTCCATCTCTTTCATGGTAGTGTCATCCATAAGAACACTTATACTCATAAGAGCAAGACTAAGCTTAATTGTCTATTGCCTGCCTGACTGCTATATCAGGCTGATAGGCCAACAGAAAGGATAGAAACAAGAGGCTTGGACCTTCCCGGAACTGGAAGTATAGAGCAATTTTGGTTTGGGAAGGAGTGAAGATTTTTGTTGGCCAAAATACAGCACCAAAGTTGGAGATCTTCCTTTATCACACAGATTTGTATAATAAGGTCAGGAATGTGGTCTAGTTAGGAAACAATGACCATACCTTCTGGGTTTACCTTTCTTAATGGATTAAATTTATTCATATACTAAGCCAGAGACTTCTTGTTAATATCTAACCCTAAATTAGATAGCTTATCTTGATCTCCATTGAATCATGGGTAGAGTTTTAACCTATCCCCTACAGATTCTACCTGGCTTTCATTAACTGGGTGTGTTGACTATGTTGTTATTTGTCCTTCCTTTTCAAAGAGGACCAAGGGCATCATTGCCTGATACCTGGACTTGTGCATGAATTGGATTTATGGAAGGCAGAGTTTCACAGACATCAGCTTCACTCTTTCCTCCAGTCATTGAAGTCCAAGGGCAAGACAAAAGTCAGAATGACTGGCAATAGCCTCAGTCTGCAGTTGATGGGAACATTTTGTTCCAAAGGTCACAAAGACAGCTGAAGCAGGAGGTATGGAGTGCTTAGAGTTTGGTCAGACATTAAAGATACTGGATATAAATGAGGCACAGTTGCAAATCACGTTTACGAGTTTAACCTCAGTTTCCTCAAATGTAAAATGGGGACTGTAATATCTTATGAAAATCAAATGAGATATCTGTGAGCCACTTAGTAGAGTGTTTGGAATAGAGCAGACACTTAATAAATGTTTTGTTTTGGTTTTCTTTTCCATTTTTTCCTCTCAGGTCAGAAAAATTTCCACAAATTAATTAATTTCTATGAATTAACTACTAGACTATATGAAGTACATTGGGTGTTGCCTAATAACATGGACGACTCTGAGTTCCTAACCATGCAGAGAGGGGTAGCTTCCTCTGATTGCTCGTCTGTGTCTTTGAAATTGGGGAAACTGAGAAGGTTGTTCTTTTCCACCTTACTCTTCTGGACTCCCTTATCTGCTTTTCAGAGGATAAAGATCACAGTTCGGCCAGAGGGCCAGAGCGAAAGGACTATTTTGCTCTTGCTCCCTCCTTTTTATCTCTAGCTCCCTAGGGTACTAAGATTTTAAAACATGGTGACTTTGGAGCCAGGATTGCAGGTGGAGTGGTACAGCCAGCCAGTGCAGCACAGAAACACTGAGAAATCCAGGTGCCTGGGACTTGGGTTTGAGGGATTTTTGAAGTTGGCACTCGATCTGTGCTCTATGGGAACTGAGCTAAACTGTAAATTTAATCCCCTTCTACTCCTGAGAGAATGAGGTAGTACAAGGTAAAAGGAGGAAGTTATTCCTCCCACATGTTGGGGAAGTAAGGTGTATTTTGTGATTACACCTTTGGAAATAAATATTTGTGTATGAGCTAATCTGTCAGTGGCTAATTGGAACTGCAGACCCCTCCATGCTTGAGGAATATCACTGGTGGGGACTGGAGACAATAGCAAAGAGCCTAGATGCCCTTCATTCCTTTTCATTGTATTGGAGAATTCTGAGGGTGTGTGTGTGTGTGTGTGTGTGTGTGTGTGTGTGTGTGTGTGTGTGTTTGTGTGTGTGTGACCAGTCATGACCTAATAAACAACTATTAATGTGATACAGTTTGGAGAAGAATTAGTAAGTCTCCTAATGATAGAGAAGACTGGGGATTATTGAGACAGTTCAAGAGCTGCCTGCCTTCTACCAGTAAGTAAGGAACACCCACAGCAACTTGTGTACCCCATTCATCAGATCCTGGAGCTTCAACCTCAGCAATCCTGGAGGCAGCAACAAAGGGATGGAAAGTAGGCTATCAACCTATGAACCTGAATATAAGGGACTCAAATTGGAAAACTATGACATTCAGGAAACAAATGAAATACCCTTTGAATCTTAGTTGAAGTTTGCCATCAATGTGAATAAGACAGAAAGGCAGGAGGCAGATGGGTGGGTCAGTGGATTGAAAGCCAGGCCTGGAGTTGGAAGGTCTTGGCTTCATATCTGCCCTCAGACACTTCCCAGCTGTGTGACCTTGGGCAAGTCACTTAACCCCCATTGCCTAGCCCTTATCACTCTTCTGCCTTGGAACCGATATTCAGTATTGATTCTAGGACAGAAAGTGAGGTTTTAAAAACAAAACAAAGCAAAAAAAGAGGGTGATTGAGACATAAAAAGTCAAGCAATTTTTGAAGAGCTCCAAAGGACCTACTTACGATATATATATATATATATATATNTATTGAACATACTGTGCACCGGGGCTATAGCATGCGAATATCTACAAATTCTGGTTATCCAATTTGGTGATACAGAGAGTGTTTATTATAACAGCTTTGTGGGAGAAGAAGTTTCTGACTTTTTGTTAAAGTTGGAGAAGTTGCTATAGTGGGTTGTGATTAAGGGCTCAGTGCCTGTGGAACACTGACCATGGATGGATGGTTCGAGGCCTCAGGAAAGCTGCATGATGTCATTCTATTAATTCATCCATGACTATGTGAGTGAAAGAATCATCCTCCTAGATATTTAGAAATAACGCAATCCATCTGGCATATAGGGGAAGAGTCTATGAGTGAGGAAAGCATATCCACACATATATGCACAAATATATATATTTTATATATATATATATATATATAAAGATATCTATATCTAGCTATTAGTCTTTCCATAAATATACACATAACAGAAAACATTTTCACATGTTCTAAGATATATGGGCCACTACATTCACAAGAGAAGGTACCCTGCGTTACCCAAACTCCATGAGGGGACCCTAAAGTGGGTTTGTTGGGAAGTGGCTATTAGGAAGATCTATCTCCTGAAAGGGAAAGGAGTCTTAGGATCAGAGACCAAAGCAATATTAAAAAAGAAAAGCATTCAAAGGGAGCAATCAAAGAGGTCAAGGTATTTTTTTTCTTATAAATTTGAACTGGATGGATATGTAGGTACTAAGTATATGAAAGTATATTTCTAGCAGGGGGAGACATCAATGGGGCTGGGGAAAGGAACAGTCTGAGACCTTGAAAAGGAGCTAAACTGTGCCTCACCCACTGGTTCCTGGATCCTTTCCAATAAAACTTGCAGGACTTGACACAGCAGGAACTTTGAAAATTGAAGATACAGATTGTCCTGTTGAAGACATTATCTCAAATGAGATAATATTTGTAAAAGGAAGAGAGAAAACATTTCTGGAGCTCTGACTCCTCCATTTTAATGGTAAATCCAAAAAAATAAAGTGAAATTAGAATGATTCTCTAGTACCTAAGGAGTAGAAGGGTCATTTGAGGAAAAAACACAATACAAGGACTAATAGTTTCCTATAGGCCCCCACCCCAACCCACCCCCGTCACTGGGGCCATCCTATTCAATCAGGAGAACGTGGTGTATATTTGTAGAGAAAGAATTCAGCTCAATGATGACACTTCTTTTTTTTGAGAACAATCTCAGAAGAGAGACAACCTGGAGATAAGAAACAGAACCCATCCAAAAGAATTGGTAGTAATGTCAGCATCACAGGTTCTATTAGTCCAGAATACCTTGAACATGGGTCAGTTATTCTGGGAACTTAAGGGTGAGAAGTGAATATGCACAGGTGTTAAATTAGAAAATGTATGTTGAGGTTGTTTGCAATTTAATGTTCTGCCATTTATCCTGCATTTCTATTTTAGGTGAATTGTCCTTTTTTAAACTACCACAATTTGTGTTATGTAATTCTGGTCAGCTGATCTGAGGGGATTCAGAGAAGGAAATGGAGCTATTATATCAGTAGATATGAATCCAAAATAGAGATAAACACCAAGAGATATTATAGAAGGGTATTTGATACACAAAAATGAAGATAAAATATTTTCGTTTTCTTCATTACACTCAACAAAAACATAACGATCATTGCTAAAATGTGTGTTATGACCGTAAAGTAATGAAACTGATTTCTATAAACCACAGAAGCAATTGTTTTTCCCAAAGATAGGCAGACTGGCTGCATATTTTTCTCATTTGAACGGAAGATTGAGTTTGAAAGTCACTGTGATCACACTGTGGTATAGGGTATTAGCAAGTGCCTTGTCCTGAAAGCCTGGGAACATGCAATGCAGCCATTTGACATTTACTAGCTACGTGACTCTTGCAAAGTCAGAGATGCTCAGCCACACTTCTGAGGCCTTCTAGCTCAACCCACGTTTGAACAAGAACTCTTTCTACAATTTTGCTGACAAACAGCCTCTTCTTTAAAACCTCCAGTAAGAGAGGAATTGAGAAATAACTAATATGGAGCCATTAGGGTTTATGCCCAAGGGAAGGAAATTTAGAATATGGTGCAGAAGCTTGCCAAAGGGCAGAGTAAAAGAGGTTCTGAATCTAGGATGCTGTGTGAAAAGCAGTAGAGATTGTTCATTCTCCCTCTCCTATTCTCTTCAATCAAAAGGTCAATCCACATTTTTTGGTCCCCTTACCAGCTATTAACCTTCATTTTGTCCTTTCCAGGTAGACCAGTCTCTCTCCCACTCTCCCTCTTCAAGTTATGATGCCTTCTCCCAGCAAGAGCCAAAATTACCTTCTTTATTGTGAGTCAATTAGTTGGTGAGTATTTATTAAATGCCTACTATGTGCCAGTCACTTTGCTAAGTACTGGGAATACAAAGGCAGGGGAAAAATCATACTATATGTTCTCAAGAAGCTTATAGTTTAATGACAGAGACAACATACAAACAAAACAAGCTATATAGAGGTTCAGTTGGAGATAATCTCACTTAGAGAAGGCACTATGATTAAGGAGGACTGGGAAAGATATCTCATAGATGCTATAAGTTTTCAGCTAAAATTAGAAAGAAGTGAGGGAAATTAGGAGGCAGAGATGAAGAGGGAGAGAGTTCCAGTCATGGAAGACAACCAGAGAAAACTCTCAAGGTTGGGAGAGGGAGTGTCATGTGTGAGAAAAATCAGAGAGGCCAGTGTCACTGGATCCATCATAGGGTATGTGGAGGGAAATTAGGTATAAGTAGAAAGGAAATGTAGGAAGTCAAAGAGAGAATTTTATACTTGATCCTGGAGGTAAAAGGAAGCCATCAGATTTGATTGAATAGGGCAGGGATGATGTGGTCAGATCTTTTGGAAGATCAACTTGGCAACTGAGTGGACAATGGATTGGAGTGGGGAGAGACTTAAGGTAGGGAGACCAACCAACAGGTTTTGTAATATGCCAGTCTTGAGTTGATGATAGCCTTCACCAGGATGATAGTATTGTCAGAGGAGTGAAGGGGACATATAAGAAAGATTTTACAAATGAAGAAATGACAGGATTTCACAGTTGATTACATAGGGAGTGAAGAGCAACAGGGTGAAAGGCAGTGAAATGGAGGTGCTGAATACTCTGGTAGAGTAAAAAGGGTAGGAGACCCCACGTCTTTGAGTTAGATCAGGTAACCTCTGAAGTCCTGTTCAAGCCTAAGATTTGAACCCCTAAAGCATTTTACTAAAAGAGGATGCCCCTTGAGATTTTTCTCAAAAGAATCTGTGTCATCATTGAGCTGAATTCTTTCTTTTCTACAAATACACACTACATTCTCCTGAAATAGGAACCTATCAATCCTTGTATTGAATTTCTTCCTCAAATGATCTTTTTATTCCCAAAGTACTAGAGAATCACTCCAATTTCATTTTTTTGGATTCACCATTAAGTTGGAAGGAATTTGTCTTAAACAAATGCATTCTTTTTACTTCACAAATTATATAGTTAATTTTAAGGTGTTTTTAAATGTAATTTGTCTAACTTGATGAAGGTTGCCCATAGTCATAGTTGTCTAAGACTCAATCGTTCAAGATGTCAAATGGTGAGTGGGTTCTGAGACCACTCACATCTCCTTAAGCAGCAGATTCCACTTTTGGATGGCTCTAATTTTTGGAAAGTTTTTCCTTACATGGAGTCCAAATCTGCCTCTTTGAAACCTCTTCATTCTTCTCTCTGGAGTCAAGTAGAGCATGTCTAGCCCCTCTTTCATATGACAGATCTTTAAATACTTGAAGACAGCTATCATGTCCCATTAAGTTTTCCCTGCTCTGGGCTAAACATCACCATTTTCTTCTATTAATCCTCATATTGTACAGTGTACAGACCCTTCACCATCCTGGTCAGTTTCCTATGGACACCATCCACTTTGTCAAAGTCCTTCCTAAAATGTGGTGCTTCATTATTTAAAAAACAGAGAAAAACGCAAAAGAACAAAACTAGAAATAATAAGACATGTAACAAAAAATACAGAAGCAGTTTTCAAATCATCTGGGAATATTCATGGAGCTACATGGTAGTAAATTAAATTGTGAACTCTTAATTATCTTTGTATCTCACCCAGAGATTTGCATGATGTTCTGAATATAGTTTGTGATTAATAAATAGCTGGTGAATAAATGAAAAAATAAAATGTGTTGCCCAGAACACAAGACACATTGTTGTTATATGATTAGGACAGAGCATAGGGGAGCTGTCATTCTTTTATTCTGGACCTTGTCTTTCTTAATGTAGCCTACAATTATTCTAGTTTTTTTTTTAATTTAACATGTCACAGTAGTGACTTTTGGGGTTTGTGGGCCCAAACTCAACTAAAACTAAAAACACCAGCTCTTTTTCACATAGATTGTCTAATAATGTCCCTTCTCTTAATAAAACTTGGGCTTATTTTGATTTTGTGAAAGCAAATGAAGAATTTCTTTTTTATTTTTTTTAATTTCATTTAATCTCTCTTTGTTTTTTTTGCAACTTTAAAATTGGTATTATAAAAATAATTCCATTTCCTCATAATTAAATGATTCATAATCCATAATATGTTTATAAAAGTTAGTTAGAGTTTAGTGTCATTACAGAAGCTAGAAGGTAGCTGGTAAAAAAAAGGAAGAAAGAATTAAATAACTTAATGAGAACCTTTTAACATTTAGGGGGAAGATATGGGGAAGTGGATCATGGGAGGGAATAGAAAGAAGAAAGAAGAAAATAGAAAGTGATATGGGTCAGCAGATGGCAAACCATGGGCTCAAGAGAACATGTGGTCTAACACTTTAAGATCACAGGAGGGGCCAATCACAGGCATGCAAATAAGGAAGAGATTTGATTCCCACTTTATCTATTCATGCATATATATATGTAAACATATATTTGAGTCCTCATCATTGAAAGGCTATTATTTATGTGTTTACAATATGCTCAAACTTGGAATAAATAAAGCCAGATTAAGTTAGAAAGGAAAATTGTTTAAACAAACATTAGGAAAATCAAGTTAAGCTGGGCAAGCAGGCTCTCCAAATTCAGACACTAACAGAGAAAGGAGGAATCCTTAACTAGTTAAGCTTTATTTTGAATGAGAAATAAAGCCACATAATATATAACATCAGAGCGGCACTGCCTTCACTAATTGTTCCCATTTATAAAAGGTCTGGGTAGAATTTTTGCCTCCCACTAGAAATACTGCTGCCATGCCCTAGGAAGACCTTTACATTCAACTGCAAACTGTACGCCAAGCCAAAGATTTGGAGTAATTAAGACCTGGGTTAAAATCCAGTCTCAACCACTTACGTTGGACTTCTCCAGATCTGAGTTTATTAACCTATAAAACAAGGATGGGGAGTGGAAAAGTAGCGATGGAACGAGGTTATGAAGGGCTTAAAGACTGAGAATTGGCACTGCAAATGCTTTCTTGGTGTGTGTTTAGCTGAATTGGGGCAGAGTTTGGGAATGTTAAATCCAGAACAAAAGAGAAGTAACTACATGTTCTGGCTTATTCATTCACCCTTTAAGGAAAGAACTCCTGCTCTTCGGTCCTTTCTTTATTGACTTCTTGGGAGCAAATTGAACATCAGGTTGAAAGAAGTTGCTGAGAATCCCAGGTTCATAGTCTGACGCTGCAAGCACAAGAACTGGTCTGAGTGAGTCAGTGCTTGCTGGGATGATCTCTATCCAGCTCAGGGAAATTGTTGCATGCAACTGCTGAAAGAAACATTAGTATTTACTCGTCTATGTCAAAACCTTGAATTTTATACAGTAATATTAATTTTGACCTCTATTCTGAGTTGATTTCTTAACAAGTAGCATATTGCAGAGAAACCTTATTTGGCAGAGAGTAAGGCTTATCCGAAATGGATACAGAGTGAGGAAGCATCTTTTAACAGATGTCCTTAGAACAGAGATAAAACTGTGTTGTTGTGAGCCATGTTATCAACACCTGCTTCAAAGTTTAGGCTGTAGGGACACCATTTAGTAAGTTCCCACTTCAGCGTAACCATACACTTTGGCCTCCTGGGAGAATTCATACAGCTTCCCAAGGTACCCAATTTAAAAGAAGGGGTTAGCTTGGGAACTGGAAGAATGCACACAGAATGGTCCCTTTTTTTTTTTTTTAAAGGTCTCTGAATGTGAGAAAGGTTTTTCAATTAACATTTGAATAAGCCTTCTTGGATTTCTTTGCAACTAAGATACACACAAAAATGAATGAATGGGTTTCAACTGAATATCTATAGATGGGGGAGCAGATTCTAACCCCAGCTTCCTCCTTCACTCTGGTATATACCCACAGCTGTTCAGAGCACCCTTTTTCAGTCAACACAGAGTTCGCACTTTGATCTGTAACTTGGTACTTCTCTTATCGCCCCTCTGCTCAATATCTGACTACCCCAGGGGGCAATCAGACATTTGCCTAGAAGCTTGTGAGGTAATACACAGTTTTTCATTTGGGGCCAGGGAACAGCTGTGGCCTGTCACCCTGGAAACTGCCTATTGGCCTGGCATCATGGAAATATGCCCAGCTTGTGTGGTGGGGGTCATCTGACCTTGCCCCCACTTAGTTTGGCACCTTGTGTGGCCAGCCTTTTCATCCTTCCTCTCCTTCAGCCCTAGCCCCCGGGACATGAGAATTTCTATGGGCCTTTCTGAGACACAGAGCTTAAATTGGACAGATTCTCAGATAGAATGCCTTTTTTTGGTGGCCCGATAGAGAAGAGGTTGATAAATATACCCTTAGCTGGCATAGGGAGTTAGAAAAAAGATGGATCTCTTTCTTTTTTACTTTTAAAACCAGTTATATAGGCATATTATTATGCAAAGAGGCTTAATTATTTGATATTTCAGAAAGTGGAAGTATTTTAATTTGGCCTTCATATCCAGATTATTTGTGTAGATTCAACCTTAAAACCTAATGGCAACAAGGTAAAACATTTTCCCGGATCTGTGGAGCTGTATACTGTACACCTGAGATTTAAGTGTTTATATAGATGCACATGAAAAACATCTGTTTATCAAAATAAAAATTAACATTTTATTTAGTATACTTCCCCATTCAAGTTCTCAAATATCATCTGATCCTATTCAGTTACACATTTCCCTTTCTTTTTTTCTTATTTATTTTAATTAAATTTTAACAAAAAAATTAAAACAAAGCAATATTCCCCCAAAGGGCTGTTGCTGCAAATTCTTCTTCACCAGTCCCTCCCTGCTCAGGGTTGTGATTCAAGAAGTAATGCTTTTCACTCAGTGAATTTTTTCGCCTGGCCTAATGAGGGATCTTGGGAATATCAGTCTTGGGCGTGATGGAGAATACATGATAAGAAAAAATACTACATATGTGAACTTTTACTGGTATTCAGAAAAGAATATAGAACTCGGGCAAATATTTAGATATACGTATAGATATTACATGTAATTATATGCACACATATCTCACAATCACTTCTTTTTCCTTGGAGATGTAGGGGGTCTATGGGTTCAGGATGTTGCATTTTCTGCCAGATGTGTTCACAGTGTTGATTGTTTTTTGTTTGTCTTTTTTTTTTTTTTAAACATGGAAATACTGCGTACATGTGAAGGTTGTTGTGGTTGTGTTCAGTTGTTTTTCAGATTTGTTTGAATGACTCTTGGTGACCCCATTTGAGGTTTTCTTGGCAAAGATACTGGTGTGATTTGCCATTTCCTTCTCTAGCTCTTTTTATAGATGAGAAAACCAAAGTGAACAGGGTTAAGTGACTTAAGTGAACAGGGGTAAGGTCTGATTTGAATTCAGAAAGATGAAGTCTTCCTGTCTTCAGGCCAGATCCACTATGCACTATACCACTTTGCTGCCTGAAGGATGGTGGGGTATCTCTAGAAATGCCTGATATGAATACAAAGACAACAATAAAGCAAATATTATTTATATGCAAATATACTATTACATATTGGATAGAGGGATGGATAACAAACAAAAAAGAAAATGCTTATATCAGGAGACAACATCACCACATTATAGGATACCTGAAGTATACTCAATTGTACTTGTATATCATGGCTCACTCTTTTGAGGAGTTGGGGATTCCTATAGGAAAAGTGAATGTACATATCATGCAGATTCAATGACAACCCTTCAATGAAGTCAGCACTGCAGCCAGAGTTATCAAATGCCTGCTAAGGTTTTGGGGAGGGGAAAAAATAGAGACAGATATCCTTCAGCTGTATGGTTAATATCATTAAATTTCAAAGGTGCCTCCATCATTACATCCTTTGGCAAGCGACAACCTTGGTGCTACTAAGAAAAAACCATTATGGCATCTTGCAATTTTCTATGACCCTTAAATCTAAGTGGGATTCTTCTGGGCCAAATGATATAGTAGAACACAACATGGTAGAGAATTAGGCATCAAGACAGGACAATTCTTTTGCCTATGAACTTCATCTGCATCATCTTTTCATCAGAGGGAATATATGTATATACATATTATATATATGTTTGTATGCAGAGATCTTCAATGAATATTTTCATACCTGAATGGTGTCACTGCCTGTATTTATCATTTAATGTGTATCTCTTTTATCTGACAAAAATATTATATCATTTCTATATATACCTGCAAGGTACTTCATGGGAGGGAAGTTTTTTAAGAAGTATTTTGCTCTATTGAATAAAATGCTTTTTGAAAAAATTCTAATTGAATCTTGTATTTTTTTATCCTTCAGTCAATTTTGTAATGATAAAAATGTGGTCCGTTATAGAATATCTTCCCCAAATCTGCCTTTTGAGTTACTTAAAAAGCAACAACAATGAGCACAAAAACCTTTACCTTCTGTCTTAAGATAGATCAGTGATTCCCAAGGTGGGTGCTACTGCCCCCTGGTGGGTGCTGCAGTGATCCAGGAAAGTGGTGATGGCCATAGGTGCATTTATCTTTCCTATTAATTGCTATTAAAATTTTTTAAAATTAATTTCCAGGGGGCTAAGTAATATTTTTTCTGGAAAGAGGGCGGTAGGCCAAAAAAGTCTGGGAGCCACTGTCATAGATACTCAGTATTGATTCCAAGGCAGAAGAGCAGTAAGGGCTAGAGAATTGGGGTTAAATGACTTGCCCAGGATCACAGAACTAAAAAGTGTCTGAGGCCAGATTTACAATCCAGGACCCCCCTCCCCACCTCCACCCCACCTCCAGGCCTGGCTCTATCTAATAATCCCCCATTCAATTCTAACATACTCAGCAAGCTTTTGATATGTATGTATAAATGATTCTCATAAAAACTGCAGATAAGTGGGGAAATAGGTATATGAGTAGGTAGGTACTGATGTTCTCTGTGTAGCTTTCATTTGGTAGTAATAAGATCTGAGATTTTCCTCCACATCTTTCTATCTTCTTCAGACTTGAGAACTGATCCCTTAGTGCCTTCAAAATTGGGCTGTCTCTAGCACTGAGTTCCCCCTATAGTCTAGCTTTTGTTCTCTTCTATGTGATTTCTACCTTCTCTGTAAATGCCTTTGGGGCTGTGATGTTAGAATACAAATGTGACAATTCTATTATGATGAGTTTTTTAAATAAAAACTTTTTTATTTTTAAGTAAAAATTTTATTTTTAAAATTTTCATCTGCTATTCCTTTGGTTTCACACTTAAATATTTGTGGTATCTAGGCATGAGACTTCTGTGTAGTCTACAGTTGCTTTTTGTCCTTGGGAATGGAACTAACTAATTTGTAGTACATCAAAGTAATGGAATATTCCTAGGCTGTAAGAAATGTTGTATGTGATGAATGTAGGGAAACATGCAAAGAGTTACACGAATAGATCCACACTAAAGTCAAGAAAACAATATACACAATGATTATAACAATGGAAATGGAAATGGAAAGCTACACACAAAAAGTCAAAAATCAATGTAATAAAACTATAAAGGTCAAGCAGAACTTGATTGAAGAAATATGAGAACATGCTCCCTCCCTATACCTTCAGGGATATTGGAGGTCCAAGGGTGTCACAAATTGCACATGGTTTGGGACTTTTAAAATGTATTAATTAATTATGCTGATTTTTTCCGATCTAGAAATTACTACTTTTTGTACAGGTTAGCTTTCTGGAAAGGGGCAAGTTGGAGGATAACTGGGATAAACATAATGATATAAGAAATAAGATATCAATAAAACTTATTTTTTAAAAAAAGTCTTAATTCCTTACCACAAAGACATATTTTCCAGGATATTTTTCACCATCTTCACCTATACTAACCTTTAACTATAGTCATCAAGTATCAAAGTACATGTTAATTTAATTTTAAAGGTCTAATCAGATGTCATAGAATTTCTCTACATAGATGTCCTCTGCCACAGATTCCAGTGCATAACATAATTATTTTCATAGTAGTCTTTTTGCAAATAACTATTATGAGTACTTCAACCCAAGATTATTAAATTTTCAGCAAAAAGATGTTTGCTCTTGCCTTTGGGTACATAATAAAATCATTTCCACCAACTCCAAGGAAAACCCGAATTATCCTTCTAGTTAGCTGCAATTTCCTTTTGTCTTCTAGTTTCATTTGTAGCAAGAATGTCAAGTTGGATATAATCCATTTCCTTCAGTAGCATGCCTATTCATTTTTTTTTTAGAGAGCAGTGTCACATATAGTAGTACACCAATAGCTAAATTAAGGTATACAGGAAATCTATAGACAGTTGAACAATTGTATGACTCTTAGTACCTTATAATTCCTCTACCATCATTACCACACAAGAGAATGCCACAAAACAAGGGTCTATTTTATATTTTGATTGGTTGGTATTACGAATTTTTCATGCTCTAACTACCAGTAAAGAGTTTTTCCATGTGTTAGAAAGTAGTCACAGTTTGGGGCCTTTCCAATAGAGCAGGGGTTAGCAACGTATGGCTCTCAAGCCATATCTGGCTCTTGGCTCTTTCTGCAGGAGCCATAAAGATAATTTTTTTTTTCAGGCGCTGTTACAGGAGCGCGCACTGTGAGCACTGCACGACTCTCATGAAATTACATTTAAAAAATGTGGCATTTATGGATCTCACGGCCAAAAAGGTTGCCGACCCCTGCAATAGAGTATAGAACCTATTTGAGCATATGTTCTTTTAGCCTAGCATTGTATAACCAGGAATGATCTTTCCACCATGATGAACCATTGAAGCAAGGCTTTATTGAGAAGAGAGGCATAATTTTATCAAAAAATAAATTTCGTACATATTCCTAAAACGTAAAGAGAAACTCAATGTACAAAATAGTTCAGCATTTAACTGACAAAAGTGAATAATTAAAATACCCAATATCAAATTATTTGAATATCAAAAAGATTCAAAATCCACTTTTCCTCTTAATGGCTGATATTCCCAAATAAAACAATAAAGTATCGATATAATTGTCAGATCATGTTTAAACCCATCAGTCCTGCATTTCCATGCTAAGATCTGGATGCTTGGGTTCTATATTTAGAGTTGGCCATTGGCTTACTATCACAAAAATAGGATAGAGAACTTAGTACCATATAGCAGATAGGGCAGTAGACTCAGTGCATTAGCCTTAGGGCATTAGGAATTCCTGTCTTTAAACCTTGTCTTTAATATTTACTAGCTGTGTGACCTTAAGGAAGTCCCTTAATCTCTCTGTGCTTCAGTGTCCTTATCTTTAAAATGAGGTGGTTGGATTCACTGGCCTCTATGACTCCTTGCATCTTATAAAACTACTAACCTGATTTGATAAATGATTAGCAAAGCTACTGGTTGCATAGGAAATGTAAACAAGTTGGTCAAATCAAATCTTTTCAAGCTTTAAATCCAAGATCCTGTAACTAATCCATTGTTTGCAAACTCCACTTTCTAGCCAAAATCTTTTTCCTAATCTACCCCTTCCTTAAACACAAACACACAGTTCTCCCTTTTAATTGAAAGTTCTATTGTATTTTATTTTTTATTCTTAAAATGCCTTCTGTCTAATGTGAAACTTTAAAATAACTCACAAATAGGAAACATAAGTAATACGAATGATCTTGAAACACCAAGGCAAAAAAAAAAAGTCCACTTAAAGCATCTCTTTTGCAGTGACCCTGACCACATAAATAGCATGGTGTTTCAAACATTTTTACTCCAAAAAACTCTTATTTGAACATTTTAAATCATCAGTCTGAGCACTTTGAAAATTAGCACTCTTAAGAGCACTTGAATGCCATACCTCATTTGCTTTAATATTAAACGAGCAATTGAAGTTTTATTTCTTATTTAAGAGCATATGGTATTTAGATACTTCCCCCCAGCCCTGAATTTATTTTTATGTTTGCTATTTCATGAAATATTATTATTTTGTTGGTCAGAGTCTACGGTGCCAGTCTAACATCCCCTGGAATGATATGAACAAGCTTTCTTGATTCTGAAGGGACAGAGCCTCCTATTATCTGTTATTGACTTATTGTTGTGAATGTCAGTTTTTGCACTGATATAAAAATATGTCCTTTAAACTCTTCCTATCCAGTCTTACTGGATATCATTATTGTTATGTTATCCATCAACAGAAAGTGGAAGAAAATGAGTGAGGGTCAGGTTTAGGCAAGAGAGGGTCCGTCTGTACCACAGAAGAATAAGCAAAGATTGTAAACCACCTCCACATGCCCAACTACACTTGGGCATCTCTTGGGTGGTTTTGTTTCTCATTGGATCAAAACAGCTATTCTAAAGTGTTAGAGAAAGAAAGAACCTTATGCCCCAAACTAACCCAATTCCTTTTTTTCTTTCAGATAAGCAAGGGAACTGAAGTTCAGAGACATTGTGGCTTGCCCAAGAGAGTTATTTAGTAGCAGAGAAGGGATTCCAATCCTAGGTCTTCTGACTTCAGAAGTCTTTGAGGGGCAGCTGGGTAGCTCAGTAGATTGAGAGTCAGGCCTAGAGATGGGAGATCCTAGGTTCAAATCCAGCCTCAGACACTTCCCAGCTGTGTGACCCTGGGCAAGTCACTTGACCCCCATTGCCCACCCTTACCACTCTTTCACCTAGGAGCCAATACACAGAAGTTAAGGGTTTAAACATGTTTTTTAAAAAAAAAGGAATAAGAAGTCTTTGAATTCCAAAGCCAGGTTTGTTCTCCTATGTCATAGCTGCCAATGAGTTTTAGTCCCAATAGCTAAATTACTTTATAATGTTTTCCAGGTGACTTTTTAGTTTTATATGTGAGAAAATGTCATAAGAAGGTAGCCCCGTAAGCTTAATGCAATCCCTGGCAATAGTTTTAAAAGACAGATGCTATGGCTTTGTATGTAGGAAGAAATTCAGTGGAGGTGGAGGAATGTTATAAAAACATAGCTGGCTTCATTTCTAATCATCTATTCTGAACTTTTTAGCTTACTCACTTGACCTAACTCTTTAACTTGAGCAGCAGGTGTCCATCAAGAACTCTGGCCAACAAATGTGTTGCAAGATCTCAAAATGTATGCCCGATATTTGCAGCACATAGAAGCTTTTGGCACTATTATTTTCATTTTTAACTTTGAAGAGGTAAGACCTGCTCCTCCCCCCCAATCTCCTTCACAGAGATATTTTCCTAATTTATTTATAAGGATAAGTCTCAAGAATCAGGTAACCTTACCTCTGGCCTGTTAGTGCCTCTATACACTCAAACACATTTATAATTGATGGAATGGTCTAGAGTTTTGCTGCAAGAATCAACTTAAGGTCATATCCCTGAGACATCAAATAATGCCACTATGCTGGATGAGAAATAAATATGTACAGGAACTAAGAAGTACTTTGTTGAAAGAACAGGCTAGTGGTGGAGGAAATCAATCCAGAAGGAGGACACTTTGAACAACTCATTCCTAAATGGAAGTGCTTTTTCTTGTGTGTCTTTCCCCCTGAGTTGGCTTGATACGCCTAAAGCTGTTGTGGAGGCACGTTAATGATTGACCTTTGAGGGAACCACATGCCACATGCCTAGCCCGGAGGGTCTCAAAGAAACTCCAAACCTCTGAGAAAGAAGAGGATTAAATGATGGAAGGAAGTAAAACCCAGGGAAGGTGATGACTAAGAATGGCTGGGAACTGTATTTTCCCTGAAAAGTTTTTGTCACTTTTACCTGAGAAGTGAAATTTATCTCACTGGTTATCTAGGCTAACTTGGTAGGAGAATTGTTAAG
Source organism: Gracilinanus agilis (assembly GCF_016433145.1). Lineage (NCBI taxonomy): Eukaryota > Metazoa > Chordata > Mammalia > Didelphimorphia > Didelphidae > Gracilinanus > Gracilinanus agilis. The sequence continues at coordinate 596,290,864 of NC_058130.1, forward strand.
AAGCATGCAGTGGGGGGCAGCTGGGTAGCTCAGTGGATTGAGAGCCAGGCCTAGAGATGGGAGGTCCTAGGTTCAAATCTGACCTCAGACACTTCCCAGCTGTGTGACCCTGGGCAAGTCACTTGACTCCCATTGCCTTTAAAAAAAAAAAAAAAGAAGAAGCATGCAGTGATAAATGTCAGTTAAACAAAATCATCAGAACCAGAAACATATAACAGCAAAGTTCAGGATTCAGTCTTGAGAAAGCTCTTCTGTTGATGCTTTAACTAATAGAAATAAAAAGATAAGGATGAAACCTCAGATTTCATTCACATGCAGAAATCTTGGGTGAGGAAATTCTCTTCACTACTGCAGGTTACCACTTTTTCTGCAACTTGGTCTTAGGGAATTGCTTAAAGCACTAGGAAGCTAAATGACTTAATCTGGGGCCTCATAGCCATTGTATCAAAAATAGGACTCAAATTTAGATCTTTCATTCTACCACTTCTCGGGCAGCTAGGTGTTACCCTGGAAAGGGCACCAAGGCTGGAGTCAAGAAGACTCATCTTCCTGAGTTCAAATTTGGCCTCAGCCATTTGGTAGTTATGTGAACCTAAGTAAGTCACTTAACCCTATTCACCTCAGTTACCTTATCAATAAAATGAGCTGGAGAAAGAAATGGCAATCCACTCCAGTTTCTTTGTCAAGAAAACCCAGATGGGGTCACCAAGAGTGACTAAAACAAGTGAACAACAACACTCATCACTCCACATTGTCTCTTAATACAAATAAAAAAGGAGTTAATTTCATTAAGCGCCATAACCCTCAAAATGCTGCTGAAAAGACAAACTTTTAAAAGTTCCAAATGAAAAAGTTCTTTTGCTAAATATTCAAATCCATAAAAATTGTTCCCATTAAAGAAAAAATTTAGAAACAAAATATGCTGCAACCAAAAGTCTTCCAGCAGTCAGTGACTTTTCAAGGCACAGTTTAAGAATCCTGCCCTCCGGGGAGTTTTTCAAAATTAATCCTACATTTGCTTTGATCACATTTTTACTTTAAGTTCCTTGGGCATGGTGATATGAATAACTTAATCAGTCATCAGATTTTTTTCTTTCCAATTATCTCATATTTGTATTCTATCTTCCCAATTAGATTACAACCTTGTGGGAAGGATTCCCTTTTACTTTTCTCCTCTTTCCATAGCTCCTAGCCTAATTTTAACAGATAAGTAATATTCAGTAAATGTTAATGGAGTGAATGAAATTCCATGGGTTAAATTATCAAATGATAATTCCTAGATCTAAAGATCAAACTCTAACATCTCTCCTGAACTCCAGTCTGATATCATCAGCTGCTTCTTGGACATCTCCAACTGGATGCCTTGGAGACATTTCAATCTCAACGTGTCTAAAACAGAACTCATCTTTCCCCCCAAACTTTCCCATTTTCAGAACTTGGGACCTTCTTCATTTTCTGGAGGGAATCAGCATCCTTCCAAGTCAGTCAGGCTCCAAACCTTGGTATTATTCTTGACTTCTCTTAGTTCTTTATTCCATACCGACAATATATTGCTAAATTTTGTGGTTTCTATTTTCATAATATCTCTGAGTTCAAATCTGACCTCAGATATTTACTAACATTGTGACCCTGGGTCTCAGTTTCCTTATATGTAAAATGACCTGAAGAAGGAATTGACAAACCATTCCAGTATCTTTGCCAAGAAATCCTCAAATGAGGTCACAAAGAGTCTGAAACTACTGAAAAATGTCTGAGCCACAGTACTTTAATACTACAATAGAACAATCAAAGTTGGGATGCTATATTTCTATTTTAATGCCCAAATCTTTGGGGTCAAGAGAAATTAAATGGCTTCTTAATCTCAAGTGACAAATGACATTAGCTAGAGATAGTCCTCCTTGCTTTCTAACCTATTGTCCTTGCAATCTGGCTAGGAGTAATTGTCTCTTCAACATATTTTCAACATTTCGGATTATCATGACATCTCACCTGCCCACATTTAACAACCTAGAGGGAAAAACAAAGGACTTCAAGCAGACAAAATATACATTACAAAATCCTTTCACTAAAGATCAAGAACTATATTTGTAGGAAATTCTCCCAAACTCCCAGAAAGAGCCCAGTTCCTTTAATTTTGCATGCAATTCTAGACAATAATAGAAAAAAAAGATAGTAACAGAAATATACAGTAACTCATAAAAGAAAATAACTGATTAAAGGTAGAAATATAATGCATGACTTCAATTATAGATATATTATCAATGAGGAGAGAATAAGTAATAAACAAAGTGAATCTTGAGAACTTAATGTAAAAAGACAATATAATATTCTAGGTATCACAAACATGTGGAATGTCAGAACTGGAAAATGACAATAGAAGGGCATACTTTGCTAAGAAGAAAAATTAAGATAGAAAAAGTGGCAGAGGAATAGAACAAGATGATACAACTTAATAAAAATCTACTAATGGGGGGACAGTATGATATACTATTTGGATGAAGAGTCAAAGGAAAAAAGCAAATTGTGAGATTATTCTGACCATTTAGTCAGATGGAGGAAAGAAGTGATGAATTACTTACAAAAATCACTAAAGTGGCCCTAAGGAAGTGTGTATTTGTGATGATCAGCTCAAAATATTAGTATCTATTTGGGCTTACTCTGTGCTAAAGAGTTCTGAGCTCCCTAGGGTCCAGTATTAGAGTACTATACTACTGGGGGTTCTATTAGGGGACTAGAGAATCTGACAAAATCTTGACTTGCCCATTCATGCTCCTTTCAACATCATAAATCCTAGCCAATATATTCCTTCTTATCCTGTGCAAGTTTCACCTATTCTCCCCTGCAAATCTTCCAAAGGGAATGGGGGCACCACAAGTGCTGTGCCTTTCCTTTATCTCTTGACATTTTCTCCGTATCATGTTAGTATGCAGGATGTCCATCTGTCATCCCTCTTTTTTTGCTACACAACCAGCCCACCTCCTTTTCCTGTCATACATCTCTCTGTTGTTTTTCTGCTGCTTTTAGCATATAACTCATGATTAGTAATATTCTGCAGCTTATTTACACCCACCATGCACCTTTCCATTGTGTTTAATTGCCCCCCCCCAATTTTAACTCCTTAGAGACTGTTGTATTCTATGATTCATTGTCATATAACATCACCTTGAAAACAGTGATGCTTAAAATGTTATTTTTCTTCAGAGAAAAGCTGGAGTCTTTGAAACTTATGATCACTTTCCCTAAAGCATTTATCCTGCTCTCATCTTCCATCAGTCAGTTAACCAGCATTTATTAAATATCTACTCTGGGCACTAAGTTAGGCACTGGGTATTAAAAAAAAAATTTAAAAAGGCAAAAACCAGTTCTTGATCTCAAGAGACTCATAGCCTAATGGGGCTTTCTCTTCAGTTATGAATAGAATGACAACTCATCTTTATTATCTGTCCATGGTACATGTATTGATGGATCAGGACTATAAGAGATCCATTTGATTATATATCATAAACCTGAAAAACAGATAATCTTCATCTGTTTGGTTTTTCCTGCATGAAAAGTTAGGTGACTGTGCTGGAGCCAGCTCCAACTAGCTCTGGAGAACTGTTAAATTTTCCATATGGACATTTATACCTTGGAAATCAACAACTTATAAATCAGGTTTTGATTTATTGTTTTTTTGATTTGTAGACAAGGAAGCATGAAGATTAAGCTTAAAATTGTATCCAGAATATTTATTTTTTTCTTCTGGAGAACCAGTTGTTAACTATCTACCAGCACACTCCTGGATGAATAGATACCTTTTTAGTGATTGTAGACAATTTCAATGAAAAGGTTCTACAAATAAGAAAGTAATAATGATGACTATGAAGTCTAGTATTCGGTTTTTTAAAAAAAATCAATCATATAAGTCCAGGATGGGAGAGTGAGGTTGGTATAATTTTTTTAAATCTAAGGAGTTTTGTAAGGTCAATATCAATATGGTCAAAATCATGACTGAGGGCTATATTATTGGCGCTTTGCCTGCAGGTACTAAATTTAGAAGGCACTAACTGGATCTAGCACATAGTTTAGCTCCTAAGATGTATTTTCTCTTGTTCTTAAAATCATTTAGTTGTTTTACAGATGAGTAAACTGAGGCTCAGAGAAGTTAAAAAAGATTTTCCAGTGATAGCATAGCTTATTAGTAGCAGAGCTGAGATTAGAAATAGTTCTCTTAATTGCCAGTGCTCTTATCTCCTCTTCTAAGTCAAAAATCAGGCAGAACTGCTCAGAATTTTCTCAAGTCCCCTGATCAGACCTGGAAACCCAATGCACTTGGCTGGCTTGGAAAAGAGACTGCTAATTGGATAGCCTTAAAAGTTGAGCAGAAAAATGCCAAAGTGGTCTGCAACGAATGTATAAGAGAGAAGTGGTTACCTTGAAAAGGATTGTGATGATACATTAAAACCTCCTGCTTTGGAGAAAGGTTGATCACATCCATTGGTTTTGGGAATTATAGCTCCACACACCCCCACCCCACTTCATTCTTAGGCCTTTCCAGAGGGTGACCCATGGCAACCCCCCCCCTCATTTATTCCTTGCAAATTAAGGGGTGGCCATGGGGGAGTTAAGTGAAGTTGACTGCGCTATTCACTTCCCAAAGGAATTTTTGAGCAGTCTAGAAAGGATTTTTCAGCTTTAGGTAGCTGTGTGTCAGGACGCACGCTTCAGTTGCCCATTCTGCTCCTCCCGGACAAACCCGCACCCTGAAGTCTTGACGTCCTTGCAGACACACCAGCTGGCCCCAAATCTTGTTCATGAGTCAACGTTTTAAAAGCCTGTTTGAATGCAAGGTGGTATTTTTTTAAGTGGTACAGTAATAAGAAATCATCATCAGCTAAATGACCCCACACAGGCTTGTGGACCACCCTGATCTGTATAAGCTTGCAGTTATTTTAGCCCGGGACCAAGTACCACTGATGTAAGCTTTGGCTTAGCGAGAAAAAGCGCCAAGGCTAAGGTCATTCTTGAAACTCCAGGGGGAGTGCGCTTTTCTCGCTCCGCGGGATGTGCAAGAGAAGGAGGAGAAGGAGGAGGAGGAGGAGGAGGAGGAAAAGGAGGAGAAAGGGATTGCACTTTGGCAAACCTCCTCGTCTCCTCTCTGCTTCCTCCTCCTCCTCCTTCTTCTCCTCCTTCTCCCGCCTTCTCTCCCAGCCAGCTCAGTCTGTAGCACATTCCTTCACCCTCACTCCCTTTTTCCCTTCTCTCTCTGCCTTCCTACTCCCCCCACCCCCCAGCTGATTCATTGGCTCCGCAGCCCAGACTGGCTGGCGCCGGCCGCATGACGTCACCCATTCACTCAGGCCCCCCCCCTTCCAGCTGGCGCCTGTGGGGCGGTCGCCCCAGCAACGCCGACGCCAATCCGCACAATGACTTCCAGCTGTAGAAGCCGAGCCAGCATTCCCGCTCGCACTCAGCTCGCGATCAAATTCTTCTTTCTTTCCCCCCTCTTTTCCCTGGGGCTCCCACGGGTTCTTCCTACCGGGAAGCGCGCTTGCACTTGCATTCTGGGGCTCACGCTCTAGTACTCGGGACCTCCCGGGGCGTCCTGCTCGCGGGGTTGCTTGTTTCCTCTCCTCCCCAGGGTTCCTGTTTCTCTCCATAGCATCCCACCCAGTGATGTAGCCAAGGCGAGGGGGATTGGTCTCGCTCATCCCTTTCTGCTTTAACACCTGCAAAGTCCTAACTTGTTCCAAAAAGCAGGAGCAAGGGAAAAGAGAATCTCATCGTGGCAATAATCATGGTCGTAAAGATAAACTTCAGTTTTCTTAGAGAAGGTTGAAGTTGATGTTAATCCCTCCTGCTGATGCAAAATAATAATTTTCATTTAAAACTTAACATGATCCCCTACAGCTTGAAGATTCTTGTTCGGGGCACGTTTTAATCTGATAGCCAAATGATGTGGTAAGAACTTTGAAGCACCTTTTCAAACTGAATACTGTTTCCAGCAGAGCCAGATTGATTAAAACCAAATAAGACAAATCAGAGAAGTTGCACTGAAGTAAATTAGCATGAGAGTGTGTGGGGTCGGATAGGGAGAGGGAGAGATAAAGATGACTAGTGGTCTTGGAACCTGGCAAGGGGTAAAGCCTCAAGACACATGCCCTCAGATAGGAAAAAGGAGACACTGTTGCTTTGACCACACAGTTGGGTGGGAGGTAATGAATAGTATGTTCTGCTCACTTTCTTGCCAGCACTCTTACTTGGAAACAGCTGCAATGTTGGAAGTCCACAGCTGAGAACTAAGAAAAATCTACCCTTAGAGAGAATAAATCTGCATTGTTGATCTTGCTCATATAGCTAATCAATGAGCAAAGATGATGTAAAATCCCCTCCAAGATATTACATAAACACCTCCTGTAAAAACAAACTTTTGGCCCCTTAGCTACTTTCCTTGACTTCTCTGACAAAATCTTGGACTTCAGAAAGTGCATTTATTCTGCTTATATCATCATTTATCTAGTTGTATGCTATGCCCCATTGTTTCCACTAGATCGTAAAGAGGTAGAGGACAGGAAAGCTCTCATTCACCTGTGTATCTATAAGGGACATCATCAGTCTCTAGATAATAGGAGTTCAATAAGTGTTGTCATTGATGGTAACCATTATAAGAAATAATTAATAATCAGATAGGACAATTTCTCACTGCTTGTTGATTCATACTGATTACTTTCCTTGAATCCTACCTCCTCAATTCATTTTTAAAAACAGTTAGAATAATTAGTTTATCCAAAACAGTCTAGAATCCAGTGATATGATCATTACTAAAATTAATCAAAATCTTGGATCTCAGGATTCAAGAAAGAAATGGTTGATTTCCATATGCTTCCAAAAAGTGAAGGTTTGGTATTAGTCATCACATTGTTGGTTTTTTTTTTATACTGAACTCATTTTGTTATTCATCAAAAATAAGACTCAGTAAAACATTAATTTTCTAAAATTGCTGCACATTTAAATGTGATTGTAATTACTCCTTTGTGTTTTTAATTTATAACATTGATAACCAAATGCTGTAAATTTGAAAGAACCAGTCTATCAGAGCTGGCATCTGTATAAAATCGCCTATAACATAATGGATGGCTGATTATCCTTTCCACATTATTTGGATTCACTTAAATACCAGGTTTCAACATTTTTAAAAATTGCTAAAATTGTATTTCTGTGGCTGATGTTGCCATTTTCTTCTTGTTACTTCTTAAAATATTCAGCAGTTTTTCAATTTACCTGAAATCTTTGCAAACAAAATATTGACTAGATTTTGAAAGGATTGTGATATTTAGCCACAGAATTCTAAGAAATCTGGAATACTCTAGATCTAGGGTCTTGAATAATCAATGCTTATTTTAATTATGTGGTTTTCTACCCATTTTGAAATATAAATTAGTTCTCTCTCTTTCTTCTCCCTCAAGACTGTAATTTCTTAGGAGGCATATATTATGTCTCCCCAATTCTTTGTTGTCTTCCCTATATCACCTAGTAGTTTTCATTCTAAGTATGAACAAACTATGGTTCATTCTTGTAGTAACACTTTAGGGCTCACGATGAATTGTAGCTGTATCCCTGTCCACTTATTAATTGTATTGAGAAGTCAGGTAAGCATTCTTGGGCCTCAGTTTCCTCATCTGTACAATGAAGAAGCTGAACTAGATGATAGAGGTTGATTGCAAGCTCCAACATTCCATGCTTCTAAGACTATTCTGGCCAACTGGAAGGTATTGAATATTTCTTTCTTTGTTTTTCTCTTCAAGCCTCTAAGAGTCCTTTCTTCTACATTCTTACTTACCACTGATATTCTTATACTACATACTATCACATCCAAGCTAAACTAGATGATCTTTGATGGAATGTTGGGTTTTTATGTGTCCTCAGACTCTTAATAGCTGACTCTAGGCAAATCACTTAACCCTGTTTGCCTGAGTTTCCTCATCTGTAAAATGAGCTAGAGAAGGAAATGGCAAACCACTTCTATATCTTTGCCAAGAAAATCACAAATGGGGTTACAAAAGGCCATCACTAAAATGATTGAACAATAAGAAATGGTTTTATTGTAATATTTTTCCCTTCCCACTTGCTTTGAGGAACAAATAAGATAATACATTAGATGAAAACTCCCTTGACTTTCCTTCTCTTCCTTAGGCTATCTATTCTCTCATTCTTCTTTGTACTACCAGAGATATTCCTCTGCCTCCTATAAGACAGTCCAACATAGAATCCCATTCCTTCTTTCACAATGAAGGAATATCATCCTTACTTCTAACTTAGTTAAGGGCTTGACTCTTCAAACTTTCCCATCCTCATGATGGAGATATCTTCACCCCTTGGACCTTCTCCTCAGATTGGTAAATTCCTCTATGAAACAATCCATTTGAGGGAATTCTCACGTCAGCCGTGCTCACTTCTAACCTAGCTCAATACTCCAGACTTTTTCACCTCTCCTCATGTGGATACTTCTCCCCATATTTCTCCCCATTGTCTTTTAATCTCCCTTTCATGTGCTATCTTCCCCATTAGAATGTAAAGTCCTTGAAGGCAAGGATTGACTTTCTGTATGTAGCTATATTTTTAGCATAGTACAAGGTACTGACAAATAGTAAGTGCTTAATAAAAATTTAATTACCTTTACTTATCTAATGAGAGATATTGGTATTTCAAATCATCACCACTTTCTTTTTCATTTTTCAGTAATTTCATTAACATCTGACTCTGTGCCTGCATTTAGGGATTTTTTGGCGAAGATGCTGGAATAATTTGCCGTTTCCTTCTCTAGCTTATTTTATAAATGAGAAAACTGAGGCAAACAGGGTTAAAATGATTTTCCCAGGTTCACGCAGCTAGTAAGAGTCTGAGGCTGGATTTGAACTCAGAAAGATGAATCTTTTCTCATTCCAAGCCCAGTGCTCCATCTGCTGTGCTACCTAGCTGCTTCTCATTTCTTTCAGATAATACACGCTTTTTGCTGCCTCCATTTGTTCTTTTCAACACACTGAAAACAGCCTTATACTTCGATAATTCCTTGGATTACTGATCTTAGTGGCATTTTAAGATTCTAAGAGATGAAAGTCTTGAAGGACCATATTCAAGCTATGCAGAATAGTCTGTGCAACACAGTATAAAAGTAGAAGATGGAATCATGAATTCAGAGAACTGAAAGTAGAGTAGTTTTTCTAGAATCTAGAATGTGAGAAAAAAAAAGAATGCCAAATCAGTTTGGGAGAGTAACTGGAGCCTTAATACCATGAAAGCCAGGGTGACAAGCTATAATTTATTTTGATGATTCTTGAGCACAGGAGTGACATGAGCAGAGTTGTATTTTGGAGAAATTATTTTGGCAGATCTGTTTAGGTTAGATTGGAGAAAGGAGAGACTGGAAAAGGTTGTTGAAATAATGCAGACCAGAGGTGATATGGGTAATAAACTTGTGAGGTAAATAAACAGAAATCTTAGAAGAAAAGTGAACAAGACAATTAAAAAAAAGAATTATGATTCTGAACTAAAACTTTTTGTTATAAAAAAAAGAGGAAAGAGAGAGGAAGAAGGAGGAGAAAAAAGGAGAAGGAAAGAAGAAGAAAGAGAGAATTGTATATAAAACCTCCAAATCTTCTTAGCCACATCTTGTTTTTGCTTGTTTGTTTTGCAGCACATTAGTACCAAAAGCTGTCCTGCTTGTCTGTTTTCCTCTAAACCTCCTTCTGTTGTTTTCTGTGAATTTTTAGGAAATGCTTTACTGGAGTTCTTTCTTTCCTTCATTTTTTAAACTGATTATCACTATCCCTCCCAATATTCCAATGTTCTCCCTTTCCTCTCCCCTAAAACCCCTTCCTTTTAAAAAGTTAGGATTGTCACACAAAATAGTTACATACTGGCAATGAGAAAACTGACAAGATTTAACGACTAATTGAATATGGGAGAGGAGGGAAGAGTCAGGGCTAACTTCGTGGTTAAGAATATGGAAGTAATAGTATAATACTATATAGAAGTAATGAAGTGTGGAAGAGAAACAAGGTGAAGTAGCTCAGTTAATGGGTTCTATTTTGGACATCTTAAGTTTGAAATACATATAGAATATTCAGGAAGGCATGCTGAATAAGCAGTTGGAAATTTAGGGCTATGACTTAAGAAGAAAATTGGGGATGAATATATTTATTTTGAAGATATCTGCGAAGAAGTGATGAGCTTTTGATAGATGGTCAGGATACCAAGAGAGGGTATAGACAGAACAAAAGAAGAGGAAGACAAAGCATACTCATGGTGGGAGGGCGGGAGGTGGATCATGATACAGCAAAGCAAACTAAGAAGTAGTGGTCAAATGTGTAGGAGGAGAAGCAAGAGAGAAGAGAGTCATGGAAGTTGAAGGAGAAGCGAAGAATCATGAAACTTCAGAGGTCATCAATTCATATCTTAATAAGAGTCTTCTCTAATCCATCCCTGAAGGTCTACGATGAAGCCCACTACCTCCCAAGATAGCCACATCCACTTTAGGATAACCCTAGTTTTAGGCACCAAAGTGGATAGAGCACCAGGCCTGGAGTCAGGAAGATTCCCTTTCTCATGAATTCAAATCTGGTCTTGTATGCTTAACTAGCTGTGTGAATGTAGGCAAGTCACTTAACACTATTTGACTCAATTTCTTCATTTGTAAAATTAATCAGAGAAGGAAATGACAAATCACTCCAGTATCTTTGCCAAGAAAACCCTAAATGGGGTCAGGAAGAGTTCAACATGACTGAACAATGAGTTTTAAAAGGAAGTTTATCTGGGAAATTTATGCTGATGGAAAGCTTTAATAATACTTAATAACATTGACTAGAACTGTGGGGATTGGCTACCAGATGATGGGTACATATTAAAGGGAGTCAATCTGTAGTCCATCAACTTAAAAAATATTTTTTGATTCTTGCATTCCAACATAATTAGTTTACTTTGTAACCTTATGTATTGCATTTTATGCATCTAAATTCATTATTCTGAGAAGGGATATGTAGGTTTCACAAGCCTGCCAAAAGGGTACCTAACCCAAAAAAGCTTAAGAATAACGCTAGACTTGCAAAAATTAATCTTTCAAGGAGAACGATTGGAAATGCTAAGGGATTTTTCACTTACAGCTGGTCGATTTAGGGTGCTCTGCTTTGCCTTATGCAATCCCAGCCTGCTGTATGTACCTTGTCCTTGACTCTGAGACTTCCCATTGGGAACTGTATTCCTCAGATCCAGCCTACAAATCACATATCCCTTTCTTTCCTTCATTAGACCATATCCAGCCTGCTAGTGACCTCCTCAATCCTAAATCATCCTGGCATGCCCTGTCTCAGCCTCGGTCCAGGTCTTGGGCTTCTGGCTTTGTTCTCTGGCTAGATGTACCTAGAATTGCCCACTTTTGCCTCCTTTCCAGTGGGGGCTGTATCTTTTCTTGCTCCTACACGGAATTGAAGTGGGCTTCCTGAGCCTCACTTGTGCCACAAGGTTGGAAATTGAGGGAGGGCTCTGGGCAGCCCAAACGCTATCCTCCTTCAATGGACTTCTCTCTGATTACTGTTAATCTATTCCTACATCATCATACTCCCAGGGATTCTGAACTCCTGTGTTGGCCTAGTAGAAACCCCATACAATCCCTCTACAGTCTGCTCCCATACAATCCCTCTACAGTCTGCTCCCATACTCTTATCCCAATCAATTGGCGTCTTCCAACATCCCACTCTAGGTTTAGCTACCCTTTCTACTGTGATCTCTGGAATGCTGACACCATCATTAAAAAAATTGACCTTATCTTAAGCCTTTTCCTTTCTTGATCCTACCATCTTCTGGCACTTGTGTAAATGGAATTAGCTCATCCTCATTCATTGTTAGACTCTAGCCATCAGAAATAATATCACCCTACCCAACTTAGTGGGGAGGGGAGATTAGTTACCCACACGTGACAATAAGTAACAAATCAAGAACAAGGGACTGCCCTTTGGGCAGTCCAAAACAGTGTTGAGGCTGCCATTTGTCCACTTGAAATTGAAGGTGGATGCAGGAAGTGACAAAAGCTACTATCTTTTTAAATATGATGGTAACTTCCTGTGGAAGTAGTTGGTGCTTTGAACTTGGTGTTAAAGGATCTCCACTGAGACCTCAGGCAGCTTCCCTCTGAATTGTCACGTGGGTAAGTTAGGCTGACTTCCTTTCTCCTCCCTTGGTGTTTCTGGAGTTCTATACCCTCAAGGAGGCCTCTCTTGCCTCTCTAATTGTAAAGGCCTTGTGGCTAATAGCCTTGTTTAATTAACCTCTGTGCTCCTCTAAATTCTCATCCCGTCCGGACCAGAGTCTCTCTCTCTCTCTCTATTTCCCTACCTTCAACCTTCCTAATTGTAAATTGTAAATAAACCCTTAAAAGCCATCATAGACTTGGGTCTATTTTAAATTTGGAATCGATCTAATCAGATTCCTGGCGACCATACCTTAAATATTGAGTTTCCCCTCTTACACACTCAGATCTTATACTGAGACATGTCCTTCCAGACAAAGAAGCTTGGCTGGTCAGCTTTTCTAATGCTTTTTCAATATTATCCCAGTTCTTCCTATTCAGTGGTTGTGGTGAAGAACTTTGATTACTCCTTAGTCTCCATCATTACTTCCAGACTCTCCTTCTACCATCAGCACTCAATAGCCTCTCCTCCTTTGAGGTTCATTCAATCCACATTTATCATCCCATCACAATTCTGGCTGGCAGTCATTATCCACTGACTCCCTGGACATTCTTCTTTTCTCAATGAGTTCAATTCCTGGCTTACAGCTTTCTCTTCTCTTCAATCCCTGCCCTCATACTAGATGACTTCAATGTATATGTTGATACTCCATGAAATTCCCTAACTTCCCCATTTATTGCTTTACTTGCTTCCTCTGACCTATTCCTCCACCACACCTCGGATAAACACAGAGATGGGCTGGAACTGTTTTTTTTTTTTTTTTCCTAAACCCTTATCTTCCATCTTGGACTCAATACTGTGTATTGGTTCCAAGGCAGAAGAGTGGTAAGGGCTAGGCTATGAGGGTTAAGTGACTTGCCCAGGGTCACACAGCTAAGAAGTATCTGAGGCCAAATTTGAACCCAGGGCCTGACTCTCAATCCACTGAGCTACCCAGCTGCCCCCTTTGTTTTTCTTTTTATCTCTAGCACTTAGCATAGTACCTGGCACTTATTAAATGCTTAATTCTTGTTGACTTCACTTGACAATCTATGGTACCAGTTGAACTAGGGAGAATATGAATGTTTTCATACTATCTGATTCTTAATGGACCATTGCCAATATTTTTTCAAGGAACTTGACCAATGTTCCACTTAGGGTTTGCATCAGTCCTTAGATCTTCCTTGCCTTTTTAGATTACCTATATGCTTTTCTACCCTCATATATCACTTGCCCTCAAGTTCATCCCTTCTAGATGTTGAAAAGTGGGTTCATAGTGATACAAAGTAGAGAACACATCAAGCATTGATTTCACAATTTATATAGACATCTACTGCTACTCTGAGCCAGTGAATACATTTTTACCAAATAATTTCCTGACCACATTGCCTAAATCATTTATGCACAGGGACAGGGTAAAGCATGAACAGAAACCTTCCTGATAGCCACCATCAATCACTCCATATCTCTGCCTCTGCCAAAGAAATCTGTATACTATGCATACCCTTTGGAAATTCTTCTAGGTCTCAGGCACTAAGTAGCCCTCAAGCTTTCAGAGGAATATAGTTTATAGGGGAAAGCAAACAAGTTTCCAGCCACAAGTCTAAGGCTTAATTTCAATTTTAAAAATTGATTCACTGGCATATATAGAATAATGACCTCAAAGCCAGTAGATCATGGCCTACAAAAGTTATGTAAAGTAGCACAGACAACAGACCAAGGGCCCTAAGAGTCTCTAGGCAAATGAGACTAGCAAAAATGGAAATGCATTTCCCAGCTCTCTGGCAGCATACTTCATTAGAGTATTGATGCTTACCCACATCAGATGCATAAATCATTATGACATTGTTTAGTGAGATAAAGATTCAGAATGCATTTTCCCCTGTTCTATGCCAAAGTCCTCAAAAAACAACAAACAAGTTTTGACACCCTCTTCTTTGTTTCTATAGAATTTTCTTCTCTTTTTTTTTAATAGCTAAAGAACAGTTCTCCCTTTTCTGTTGTATGAAGTGATTTTGAATGAGTTTAACTTGTTTAAAACCTGATTGCACAGTAAAACCCCAGAGTCTGGATCCTTCTCTGTATCCATTGAACAGGTATGTATGTCACAGTAAATTTCTTCCACCTGTCCCTATTACTTTAGTTCATTTCTATCCTGGGGCCAGGGATCTATATGGATATTATCAGTGTAATGATGAAGAGCTATCAGATAGGAACTGAAGGGAGACTGTTGATTTCACCTTAAAGTGGCTGCCCAAAGCTAATAATATTAGCGGTTTTTTAAAAATTGTCTTTGTTTTTTGACACTTGCTAACCTTAAATAGAGTTGTACAAATACTCTAGAAATTAAAGCCTAGGTAACAGTAATTCTAGCATGCCAATCATTTAATTAAAAAACAACAACAATGAACATGGTAAGGAGATTCATAGACTCTAGAGCTGAGAAGTTTCTAGAAATCATCTAATCCAGCCCTGCACTATGCAGATGAGGAAGCTAAGTAATAATACGAGGATAAAATTGCTTGCCTGATGCCTCACTAGTTGTTGTTTTTCAGCCCATTCCGTTAGGTCTGACTCTTCCTGACCCCATTTGGAGTTTTCTAGGTAAAGATACTGGAATCGTTTGCCATTTCCTTCTCCAACTGATTTTGCAAATGAGGAAACTGAGGCAAACAGGATTAAGTGATTTGCCCAGGGTCATAGAGCTAATAAGTGTCTGAGGTCAAATTTGAACTCAGATCTTCCTGGTCTCCAGACAGGGCATTTTATCCACTGTGTCACCTAGCTGCCTATAGATGCTTAAAAGTCAGCATTTGAACCTAGATCTTCTGACAGTTTTCCACTATATAAGGTATCCTGTGATTATATAGATACCTTATTATTATACATATGCAGATAAAATTCTTATCTTATCCTTCCTTCACCTTTCATCCCCCAGTTCCGAATGCCCCTGCCACACCAAGTGATATTTAGCCATTTGTGACCAGCACTAACTAAGTGGTCAGAAGGAGAATCAAAGCCATTATACTTGGACTCTGTAGTACCTTAGCCAATAACCATTAATAAAAAGAAAGCAAGAACTATCAAATCATTGGAAACAAAGCCAATCATTACTTTTTAAAAGCTACCTGCTTTCAATTAAGCAGGAAATTATCTAAGAGGCCACTTAATTTGCTCTGGTCTGCAGTCCCACAACTGTTGTATGCTGAGTGGAGCATGAAATTAAATATGTAACAACTATCCTAATGGCAGTGCTCAGAAATGCCCGTATTTTAGAATCTTAGGTGTTCTGTGTGGTCCCTCAAAAATAACAAAAGCACAAAAACAAATGAATGTAGTTACACTGAATCTGAAATTAAAAGGGCATATTTTGTTGACATCATCTAAAATTGCTCTACTTTAACAGGCATGACTGTATATTTTCCTTTCTTTTCATTAATTTTTTCCTGTACTAATAATGAGTATACATCTTTGGAATGATCTTATACACATATACAAACCCACAAAAATGCATTTTTTCCTCAGTGGAAATTTTCATAGTTTTCTTGGGAACAAAATTCTTTGTACATTTATGGAAGAAAATGTAAAATGGAGATGTCATAATGAATTTTCTCTGTTTAGTAAAGAAGCCCTAATGTGAATCCCTTGTTCATTGCATTCATCTTTGTTTAAAGCTAAGAATGGAGTTGTTTTCAGTGTAATAACTGTTAACACAGACAAATAAGGGCACTAATTTCAACAGGAGACCAAAAAGCCTTACTAAGATGCTATGCTCAGCCAGTTCATCTTCTTGTACTTAAAAAATACTGTAAATATTAGATGGGGCTCACAGCCTTCTTTATTTACATAAAGCACTTTTTATAACTTTGAAGCGAATTTAGTACTAGATGAACCTTTTCAAATTTACATTACAAGTAAACATTTCCATAGTCTATTCTGTATCAATATAGTTAAAAGTCTCCTTGGTATTGTGGTTACAGTATTAAAAACCTATCCTTTTGTTGTTATTGTTTTTGACTCGGTGAGGCGTCTTGCCAGTTTTGCCACTAAATTATGGCAAAAACAAATACTCAAAGAATTTGATTAGATTTCTTCCATTTCCCCATGTGTAAGGCCAGATTAATTTGCACTGAACCTGCTAGAAGAGTTCTACATACGACATTAATATTCATATTTTATGAGCTAAAAATGTGTAGGTTTTATAATTGAGTTTATCTACACCTGATTTAAAGAAACTCTTTTCCAGGTATATAAGGATATCCATTACAATTATTCTCCAAAGAAATGAGAAAATATCGAATAAACTATTTTCCCTTCTGTTTGCAGTCTTTAAGTTTGTTTATTTTTTTTTTTGCTAAAGATCATATCATTACATAAATATTACTTAAAATCAGAAATTTAGAACTGGAATAATCTCAATCTTACCTCCCTTATTTTGCAGAAGAGGATGCTGAGATTCAGTGAATTTGCATTTTCCTAGAGTCATACAGGGAGTAAAGGAAAAACAAAGATTCTAACCCAGGTCTTCTGACCCTAGTTACTCATTGCACTATAGCATGCAATTTCAATTAATTAAAATAATTAGGGGAACATACCCTTTTCTTTCTTTCATTAAATAATTACATGTTAGAGCTGGAAGTATGGCTCACTGCTAATGTAGCTACTGAGGACATCTGACAGATATTTGAATGAATCTGGGATTTTGTTGTATAGTTTGATCATTCCACTAATGTAGATTGCAATCCCTCTATGTGTGCATGTACACGTTTCCAAAACTTCTCTCCTCTTTCTCCTTCTCCTCCTCTTCCTCCTTCCCCAATCTACCCTCTTATTGATCTATCTAGCCCAGTGATGGGCAAACTGTGGCCACCGGGGGCCAGATGTGACCCCCTGAAATGTTCTATCGGCCTGAGACATTATTCCTAATCTGACAAATACAATAAGTAGGATACAATACAATGAAACTTCAAAAGAGTTGCCTTAGAAACAGACTGACAGATGAGCATTTCCTTTCCTTTGGCCCCCTATCAAAAAAGTTTGCCCATCACTCATCTAGCCATGTTAATAAACTAATTCAATGGGCTGATCATCTACTTGGATGTTGTAACTTGTCCAATATGTATTTTTCTCCACTTTATTTTCCCAGTCTGGATGCTCAGGCCAAATAAGCTTTAGAATGAACATGGACCTCAATGAGAGGACCCTGCAGTGTTTTAGGGTATGTGTCACAATTGGCACACTAACATCTATGAACAGGAATTTCCAGAGTTACCTCACCATTGACAGGGAATCATGCGTCTACTTGGACATTGCATAAGACATCCTGGGTGACCCTGCTAAAACACCTCAGTAAGTCTGTGTCTCCTTTTCTCATTCACTTGGTGTTGATGTGTAGAGGAATGATAAACAAAAAAGTTATTTCTGTGGTTTCATCTGTCATGGAATCTTGTAGGCATTTAACACATATAAAAAGCCCCTTGAGAGGTTGAGGAGAACCCATAAAGCTACATTTTGTTCTCCTGAGTTAAGTGCATTTTTATTAGCAAATCCTCAAAAAATTGCAATTTAAAAGCTGTTATTTGCTATTGTGACTCATAGATCCTAATAAATTACCCACCTTTGTCATAAAATGTTCTGCAATTGGTGATTAGAGAGCACAGAACTATTCTATTTTCAGACACATTAGTATGGAGCTAGACCTTTAGCAGCCCAGGTGATAAACAAGTGGGTATTCAGTGTCTAACTTAAGAAAACAATGACATTAATCATGTTATTTTTGTCATAAAGCCCTACAGAGAAAAATGATATAAGCCTATATTATTAGAATCTGTTAGATGAGAAGGTGTGTTGCCATTCTTAGCCTTCCTTTTCTTTGATCTTATACCTACATCTTTGTAAAAAAAATTAATTCTTGAAAACTTATTAGCACTTAAGTATATGAGACTGATAGTAGCTATCTTAAAATTTCTAGCATTAGTAAGACAGTAGGGATAACAATTTTCATTCCAGGTTTTTTCAGCTCTAGGAAAATCCATTCCTGGATCTCCTCCTTTGCGTAAAGACTATACACTTAGAAATAAATCATCGTCCAACAAGTTTACCAGTTCTTCTTACATTAACCTGTGCATCAACTGGAAGTGGGTTACTTATTGAAAAAACAGAGAGCCACACTGAACATAAATTAATTTTATTTGTTCCCTATTTATGTTCTGAGAATAGGGCATAGTTTCTTGAGAGTTTGCCAATATGTCTTGAGGCAAAAAGAAATATAAGCAAAGTAATGAGCATCTTGTGGAAGCCTTGAAAGATGGCACACTTCTTTGTAAAGGTCTAAGGCCACTGAGTGAGTGGTTTTAAAAGCTTAGTATCCTCACTGTCTTTTCTGACTACTACGTCTTTGCAAAACAGCAGAAATATCTTAAACGTTGAAATTCGACCTAGGAATTTAATACTTGAAAATTATATTAGGAGTTATTTTATTCTATGGTATATGCTTAGATGTAACAGTCATCTGATTTGTAGTCTAATGATATCCTTTTATTTTTTTAATTTTTATTTTGAATACTTTCCCCTAGTTACATGTTTCATGTTCTTTCCCTCTCCCCCAAGCCCCTCTAATCCTCCTTAGCCACCGCACAATTCCACTGGGTTTTACATGTATAATGATATCCTTTTAGATTTTTTCCTTTTCTAGCAATGCTGCATCACCAAAAATCCTTCAAGGGTCTGTGATATCAAAAGTAAGAGTCCTTCTATAGCTAACAGAGATTGGCACTTCTTTCCTTCTAGAATACCACGTGCCATGAACAAAAAAAAAATGACATGAATCACTTGGTGTCAAAATTCTGGTAACAAGTCTCTGCTTTTGGGTACACCGATCCTTGCACTAGAGACAATCTGTAGCTAAGGCTCTATTTGAGGTGGTTGGTGAAAATTGCATGAAATTATACTCCCCTGTCATAGCTTTCAGGAGCTCAAAAAAAGGTTTCCCCCATGTCATGGTGAAGCATCATGGAGGACTTATTGGCGAAGTTATACTTTACAGGATATAAACTATATATGCCAGCCTACCCAATAATGACCTTTGTCAGAATGAGGTCCTAGTTTATATTGAACATATTACCAAGACATACAAATTCAAAGACACAGAAATAAATACATTTAGTAGAGTTGGGAGCATGATTTATTTATGCACAAGGGAGTTTAATTTTCCTATTAATGAGCAGGGGATTTATGCACATGATGTCCATTAGTGTTAATGAATAATGTGTGTATGGTGTAATAGATTGCTGCGTTAAACACATGGAGCTCCATGCCAGGAAGCATATCTGTATATTGCAATTTGTAGGTGTGATATCACACTTAGGAAACCAAGAGAATGAATTAATTACATTCACAAATGTGGGGTGCAGCAGTGGATTTTAAGATTCAGCCAATTCAGAAAAGAATTGCTTATGGGAGCATGTTTCTCTAGGAAGAATTTGGGTAATGATTTTGAAGAGTTCACCTTTGAGAAAAAGAAATTGAAATGAGAGGAGGGAATTTGGGGGCAGGACTTTGTTTTATTTGTGTCAGCTCCGTGTAATCCACAATATTAAAATAACAACAACGACAACAACTCCACCTGTCATATTGCGATTACAGTAGAGGTTTTCAATAAACCTGCTCAGGGTTGTGGTGACTAACCTACCCCATCCAAATCTTTACTCAAGAGGGCACGACATAACCCCAGGATTCATAGACTCTGCTTATTTTCTCCTTGTAAAGATGCATGTGAATTGACTGGAGAATAGAATTAGAAAATGAAAATAAATTGGCTTTCAGGGGAGAGGTAACTAACTCTCAAGCTGGTATAATGTATCAGGTTTTCAAAATAAATTGCCTGTTTCTTAAGGTTCACCATATTCACATAGCAGGCCTGCTGACTGGAAGCACCTGCTCATCTCTCCTGAATGTGACTGGGGACCTGAGGCTGGCCGCCAGTCATACTGTCCTGGGACTGTTCTATAGCAGAAAACCAGAGTCACTGGTATCCATCCCTGCATGACGCCTATATATTTGTCCTTTCCCCCCACCAGCCTTATTTCCAAATTAGGAAAGATCTGGAGGGAAAGCAGCAAGAGTGGCAGGTGTATATGTATATATTTTTCTTTAATATTTACATGCCTGCCTAACACATCCCAAGAAACAAAAAACTGGAAGGCAAAAAGAGACATGAAGCAGATGATTCTCTGTGTGTGTGTTCACATGTTTTCCCTTTGTTTATTGCAGGTGAATAAAATGCTGGTGCTATTGCCTAGTTTTGATTTAGTTTTACCACACATCCATTTAGAGAAGAGACATTTGGTAATCAATGGAGTTCAAATACTATTGTTCTAAATGTCTTTGAGAATGAAACAGTATACCTGAAGGCTAAAATAACTCATATTGATAAAATACTTTAGACTGACAAAGTTCTTTCCTCACAAGTGATAATTACATCCATTTTACAGATGAGACAATAGAGGCACAAAGAAGTTAAATGGTCATTTAATTGACAGTGTATGAAGTGAGAACTGAGGTATCTTAATTCTTTTTTCACTTGAAAATTTTAATTTAATTAATTAATTTAGAATATTTTCCCATGGTTACATGATTCATGTTCTTTCTCCCCCCTCCTCCCACTCCCTCTCATAGTCAACAAGCAATTCCACTGGGTTTTACATGTGTCTTGATCAAGACCTATTTCCATATTATTAATATTTGCATTGAGTTGATGGCTTAGAGTCTACATCCCTAATCATATCCCCATCAAACCATCTGATCAAAGAAATGTCTTTCTTCTGTGTTTCTACTCCCACAATTCTTTCTCTGCATGTGGATAGCGTTCTTTCTCATAAGTCCCTCAGAACTGTCCTGGATCATTGCATTGCTTCTAGTAGAGAAGTCCAATATATTTGATTGTACCACAGTATACCAGTCTCTGTGTATAAGACTCTCCTGGTTCTGCTCCTTTCACTCTGCATCAATTCCTGGAGGCTGTTCCAGTTCACATGGAATTCCTCCAGTTCTTAATTATTCATCTGGTATTCCTTGCACTAAGTCAAGCTGTTTCCCAAGGTATCATAGAAACAGCTTAAGTTCATAAATTTAAAGCAGGAAGGGATCTTAGATGTCATCAAGTACAATTCCTTCATTTTACAAATGAAGCCAAGAGAGATTCTACCTACAAGATCCCACTCTGCTAGTAAATAGCAGAATTTGAACTCAGTTTTCTCATTTCCTCTGGCTCTAGATCAAGTGCTCTTTCCATTGTTCTAGGGAAGTGATGGTGAACCTTTTAGAGACCTATGCCATGCCCACCCAGCCAGGGACAGATTGCCATGTTCCCCTCACTTACCTCAGACAGAGGAGGAAGAAAGGGAAGGGAGTGGCCCCAGCTCTCTGCTCAAGGAAGAGAGTAAGCACTTCCACTGGGTTCCTGGGAAGAGGGGGGGTGATGAAAGGCCCTTGTGGAGAGGGGGAGAGGAGTGGCCTGAGGGCTCTGCTCAAGGTGGGAAGTAAGAGCTTCCATTGGACTGTTGGGCAGAAGGATGGGGAGGTTCAGTGGAGAGGGGGAAAGGAGCAGCTCCACCCAAGTCCTTCTGCCTTTCTAGTAACTAACACTGTCAGGTGACAGCACCCTTGCCCACAGAGAGGTCTCTGCATGCCATCTTTGGCACATGTTCCATAGGTTCAACATCATGATTCTAGGGCAATGAGAAGGGGGAAATATGACTTGTTTCTTGCCATGATACCATAATTTGCTCAATTACTTGGGATCATAAAATATCAGCCTTATATTTGAAGGGTTTTCATTTTATAGAGAGGTGAATTTGATTGGTCCAGCATTTTCTATTCCACACAATAAGCATATTTAGGCTTATAGAATGTCTCAGTCTCTCACAGGTGACACTGTAGAGAAAACACTGGACTTGGGTCAGGAAGACTTGAGTTCCTATCTGGCCTCATATACATGCTTGGTGTGTGACTCTGGGCAATTATCGACCTCATTTTCTCATCTGTAAAATGGGGATGATGATAACACCCATGTCCCAGGGTTGCTGTGAGAATTAAAAGAAATGATATTTGTATGGTACTTTTTAGACCCTTAAATGCTATGTAAATGCTATCCAAGATTTTTATTTGAAAATGATGGTTATAACTTTTCCTTCTCTAATGGTTGTGTTTTGAAGTAAAATAGTGTAATATTCTAGAGGTCCAATGAATCATTGTATTTTAATGATGTTTTCACTGTGAAATTTTAAATATATAAATTACTTCCTCATTTCAACAACTGAACAATTCATTAAAAGACATCATGCCCATTTAAAAGAAATAAGTTCTTGAACATTTCTCCACAAACATATTGGCAGAATGACTAGCTAATCCTTTATGGTTAAGCAATAAACAGTATGTACAACATTTGTGGGGATTAATAATCTTTGGGGAAGAATTTATAGGCTTACTTAATTTTTTTACCACGAAGAAAAGTTAAATCTGGAGCAGAATTTGGTGAGCTGTAAAGATAAAAAGCACCAATAAGGCATTTTAAAATAAAATTAAAAGAATGATATATTTCTCATGTTTATGAGTCTCACTAACTCCAAATTGGCATTACTTTTTATTGTGAAACATAGCTAGACTTAACCAGAAATTATACTAAACTACCTACATCTACATCTATTTTTTTTCCCAAAAGATAAGTTAGGTCTGCCAAAAGATGCTAGAAAACAGGATAAATATAACAGAAAAATAGGGCACTGAGAAATAGTATAGAAAAGGCATTTAGAACTTTCTGAAATATTGGTAAAATTAGCTTTAATAAACATAGTACATTCTCCCAAAGCAGAGAGGGAGAAATATATCATCGTTTTGTTTTAATTTTATTTTAAAACATTTTATTGGTGTCCTTTGTCTTTACTGCTCACCAATTCTGACCTCAGATTGTATCTCTTTCTTGATGAAAAAGAAAAAAAAATACAATTAAACAAAGATCCTTGCTGACAATATTTTCTCTTAATAGTTTATTAACTCTGTCATTATGGTAATGGAAAAATACATGTCATTTCTTCTCTAGGATCTTCACTGATCTCTCTGTTCTCAGAGTTCAATTTCCTTTTGTAGATCTTTATATTTGCATTGTTACAATAATTGGGTAACATATTGGTATCTCTGTTCTGCTTATTTCATTCTGTATCAGTTCATACAAAACTTAGGCTTTTCTGAACTCTTTAATTTTTTTCTTGCTGTACAAAAATATCACATTAAATTCATATGCCATTTCCCCCCAGGCAATCTTCAATTGTTGGGTGTCCTTTCTGTTTCAAGTTCTTTTTGACCACAAAAAATTTTGCTCTCTTTGTTTCCTGATCAAAAAGCAAGACAATTTAGTAACTTTCTTCCCATGATTATAAATAGAATGTTTTGCTATTTTGTTGTGTAATTTTGTTGTTTTATATGTAAGGAAGCACTCTATTTGATGATTCAGAGAAGAACTGTTTAGGTTTTTAGGTGGGCATTTTTTCTTATTAGGCAGTAATAGCAAAAACATTGGCAAAAATTCACATTTATTTGGTAGTTCACAGTTTGCATTTTATTTTTATAATTGCAATGCAGTTATAATGCATTTTCTCCTACTCAGATTCACATAAACCAGAAGTAACAAATATATGTGCTTATTCATAGATGTAAATTATTAATTTAATAATTGAATGTCTTACTTAGTTTTAACATTATTATTTTTCCAGACTTTTATTTTCAAAGCCTTTATTCAAATGTATAGAATGCTTTATGTGCAACAAACAACTTTTATTCTTAGAGCATCAATTTATACTGTAGAACAGTCAGTTTTTTCTTTAGACCCGTATGACATTGACAATATTGTAATGCTTTAAAAGAAGAATGGGGGTCCTTCATCTGCTGTAGAGCTGAGCCAAAGATCATGTAATCATATTCATTCAATAAATATTTATTGAGTGCTTACTGGTATAAGTACGTGAAAATGAGTAATAATAACTGACATTTATATATTGCTTTAAAGCTTACAAAGTACTTTACATACATTATCTCATTCAAGCTTCTGGTCTGATCCTGTGAAGTAAATACTACATACATTATTCTTCCCATTGCACAGGTGAGGAAACTAAGGTAAATAAATTTTGGTGGTTACATGCACAGGTCAGATGAAGGATATGAACCAAGGTTTTCATGAGCCCAATAAGTATCCATTAAAATATGCTGATTCCTGCCCTCAAGGAGTTCATAATCTAATATTTCCCTCAAAGCAATGTAGTTAGATTTCTAAGTCAGACGTAAGTATTCAGAAGCCAGACTATACTTTTCAGAAGAGGCATCAAATAGCACATGTAACAATGAAATCAGCTGAATTATTAAAGGAATAAGGGGGAAAAAACACAACATGCCCTGCCTGCCCAGAGGAATATGAACTTGATAAAGACAGAGACTTTCCATATTCATTTTAGTTTTAGACTGGATCTATGATTTCACTGGGATAGAGAATTTGCAGTGAGGAATCTCCCTCTACCATTCTGTACTTTGCTCCTCACTTGATAAAAAAGAGTTAGTTGTATCGGGATCCAAGGGGATACCATTTGAACTGTTCCAGGGTGACACAGCCATTATGTATAAGATCCAGGATATCAGGGTTCCCTCTCTTAATAAATGTTCATTGAGTTGAATTGAATAATAGGAAACATTAGGGGAACACAAATTATATAGCAAGTAGGTCATTAACATTCTTGAGCTAGTATACTGGGTAATTCCAAATAGTTTATAAAATGAATTTATCTCTCCCTCTCTCTCCCTCTCTCTCTCTCTCCCTTCGTCTCTCTCCCTCCCTCCCTCCCTCCCTCTCTCTCTCTCTCTCTCTGTCTCTCTCTCTCTCTCTCTCTCTCTCTCTCTCTCATTTAAAAAGATTTGGATGTTTATTTGCTTTTTGGTGGTGGGGGAATGGAAAGACAAGAAGGAGAAAGGCCAGTGGAATGGATCAATAATGCCTGATAGGACCTGGACACTTGGTCCTAGGGTTAAGTCTCTCTTGTTCATTTTTCCCTATAGTAGTAGCAGAGTAATCTATTTTCATTCTCTTGATGTCAAAAGACCACACTAACCCCTAAAGCTGGTATTTTAAAACCCAACAATTTATTTAGAAATAATGTAGGTAATGTTTAGAAGAGCATGGGGTTTATGCTTTCTCCCTGACATGTACAGGGTTTGGGGAAGAAGGATGAGAAGCAGCTCTAATGGACTTGATTTTCCTGGTTGGTATGGGCAGAACATTTTTGCATAGAGATTTGCAGGAACAATACCTGCTGCATTTTAATTTTACTGAGACAGAAAGTGCATGTGAGCTGAATGCACCCCATGTGCACAATACAACTCTCATCTCCAAGGGAACGGGTAACCTAACTGCTCCGGAACTACCTCTGGAGCAAACAAATTCAGACCTAGCAGATCTGTGGGAGAGTCATGCTGAAGGTTGCCCAGGACAAAGCTTTATCTAAAGGTTTTCTCTCCCTTACTATTTTTCATTCTAGGGGGCACAGGGGTAGTTAGTAACATAGGGGAGTTGGTACAATGATAATAGAATAGGGGGAAAGGAGGAAAAGAGCTGATGTTAGTAGAACTATATTCAGAACTAGAGTTTCACTTGGCAAAGATGTACAGAGAAAGAAGGAAAGAAAGAAAGCAAGGAAGAGAAAGGGAGGGAAGGAGAAAGGAAGTCTAAGAAAGGAGGAAGGAGTAAAAAAGGAAAGAAAAAGAATAAAAGAGTTTAACTGAACATAGTTAATTTTGCTCTTCCACATCTAAATAGGTAGATGTCTGTTATTCAAACAGGGCTTGGCCATATTGTGGGTCAATTTTCTTTTGAGAGGCATTATTAATAATAAATATAACAGTCTACTTTATATAATACTTGTAGGTTAGCACAACACTCATTTGAATCTCATAACAATTATATTAGGCAAATATTAAAAAGCATTACTGTCCTTATTTTACAGATTTGGAAACTGAGCTTCAGAAAGTTTAAGCAACTTGTTTTTGTCCATAATTCACAGATGGTGAATTTCAGAAGTAATATTTAAACTCAGATCTTTTCTGACTCCAAAGTTAATGATTTTTCCACTAAATCCCATTGCCTCTGCAAGTATTGTCCTTCATTTTTAAAAAAATATTTTAGGTTTATTCTCATTTTTATTTCCACTCCAATTCTTCAAAGATCAGAGGTTTCATATTTATGCTCTATCTCCAATGGATGCTGATTTGTAATCACTGGATAGTTTGTCATGAGTGCTTATTTTTACATTTCAGATCTGTCATTTCTACTTTACAGAGTAAATGAATTTAGTTATCTTCAAATACCTAAAAACCCCTCACAGAATAAGTGGAGGATTAGAAAAGGCTATTTCTTTACTGGAGAAGATGAAAGAGCACTGGGCTGTCAGGGGAAGATCTGTGTCCCAGGCCCATTTGTGACGCTAAGAAGTTTTGTGATGCTGAGACCCACAACTTTTGTGAGATTTCATTTCTCCATCTAAAATGAGCACTAGCTGATCTCTTTGGTCTCACTTCAAGCTTTAACAGTCTCTGAGACCTTTCCAGCTCTAGCATTTGTTCTTCTACTGACCTTCGACTAGTCCAACATATTCACCTTGATACAACAGCTGTCATGAATTTCTTATTCGTCTTAACAATTGAGAATCTTCCTTGAGCACCCTTTCCCACCCTCTTCGGAAAGCGAATAGGGTCAATTGCAAAAGTGACAGCCCTTATTTCTTCAATTTAAAGGACTCATTTTAGAATGGAGAAAACCTTCCACTTGACTGCACCCTCAACGGCTGTAGTAGCTTTTCGTGTCCTTCAGTCTTCCTAAAATCATAGTGTTTAGAGCTAGAAAGAACCGTGAAGAAGACAGTTAATTTTCTCTTTCTGTCTCTAAAGTCCATTGCTCCTGCAGTTTCAACCCCTGAATGGAACCGGACACTCTGCCGTATTCCTTCCGGTGTAGATAAACCTTGGGCCCATAATTTGCCAGGAGTCCACAGGTTTGTCTGTGTGCGGCAGTAGGGACTTTTACTCTTGATTCTGGGTGCCAGTCTGCACGTTCACACATTTACATATTCCTCAATCCTAGAAGTTAGCAGTGACTTAATTGGAGACTAGAGCAGAGGGTCAGAAGCCATCCCGAGCTTGCTCAGCCCTTTTGCACCCAGCTTTCCTCTAGCCCTGAAGCCTGGCAGTAAAGGGCTCAAGAGGCGTCGCACAGCTTGGGGTGGGGTGGGGTGGGAGGGTGCGGATGGGAGGGGCTGGGAGGGAGCCCCCGCGGCAGTCGCGTGCCCACTGGGAGCTGCTGAAAGGCAGCGCGTGCAGATCCCGGGAGGCTCGCGACGGGGCGGAGCCGCTTCTTCCAGCTGCGGGGGCGGTGCCAGGAACCGGGCCAGCTCAGAATCTGGGACGCTGCTTTTTAGAATTGGGAGGCAACTTGACCTAATGCTCTCGTCCGGTAAAAGAGACGACTGACTGATGTCCCAGGAAGGTGGAAACGACTGTCCCAAACTTAGACTACTCTAGCTAAATAGTAGAAGCTGCAGAAGGACTGAATACGGGGCCTCGAACTCCCAGGCAAGGGCTCCTCTGTGGGGCAAGGGGAGGCGCCTAAGTGAGCAGTGATTCTTTTTTTTTTTTTTAAGCAGTTAGACTTTAAGCTTCTTGAGAGTAGAAGCTGTTTCATTGTTTGCGTTTAGTCTCAGCTGCAAGTACCCAGTAGGCGTTTAATAATTGAGTGTTGCTTGACTGACAATGGAATTCTGCCAGCACTCTACTTCCCCCATACCAGGTAGACTCAGAAATCCGGAATTTGCAGCTGGTGGCTTTTAAGTCAACCCATTTTTTTTCTTCCAGGGCGTGCAGCCCTTTGTTTAGTTTTCTTTTTGACTAAATGTCATAATCGGAAATAAAGGTCACCGGCTTCTCGATTTACAAGATGCTACTGTAGGTGGCACAAATAGATACACAAAACTTTTAAATTGCATTTTCTCCCTCCCTGTACTGAGAGGAGAGAATGGCAAGGGAGCCCTTCAGATTTAGTACTGTATTTTGAAATTGGTGTTTTTCTCTGTGAAGGTGACCCTATTGACACAGCGCTACTTCCTCTGTGAATGAACCTTTTTTTTCCCCCAGCACAACACCTGTGCAATCTAGCTTTTTGGAATAACCATATCAGACTTGTACTTTCAGGGCAGATTTCAGTAAAATATCTTATGTAACCACAGTATTTAGGGAGGGGAACAATCACTGAGACTGTGAACTCCAAACACCTTTTCTTTTTAGTTAGGGAATTCTGGCCAAGACAGATGAAATAACCTACCAAAGGCCCCAAAGTAACAATCTAATACTACATAGTGCTTTAAAGCATTCTACAAATATGATTCTATATTATCCTTTTGACAACCTTGGGAGGTAGGCAGGATTGTTATCCCTTTTTTACAGATAAGGAAATGGAGGCAGTAAGTGGTTAAATGACTTGTCTAGTCACACAACTAGCAAGAATCTGAGCCAGGATTTGACCTTACATCTTCCTGACTGCAGCTCAGTCACTCTATCCATTATGACACATAGCTGCCTCCATAATAGCTACTAAATACCACTAGTCCTAAGTATGAAATTACTGAGTCAAATTTGAACACAAATATTTCCAGAATATCATAGGATCACAAGTTTTTAGACCTAGAACCAGAATGGACTCAGTTTAGGACACCCAGTTTAATCCTTTTATTTCCTTGATGAATAAACTGAGACTCCTGAAGATTAGGTTAAGGTTAAGGTCCACATAGACAGCCAGGTAGCAAAGTGGAAAGAGAGCCAGACCAAGAGAGTCAAGAACACCTGGCTTCAAATCTGCCCTCTGGCACTTTCTATCTGTGTGACCCCAGGCAAGTTCCTTAATCTCAACTGCCTAGCCCTAGCTATTCTTTTTGATTTTGATTAGAATTGATACTAAGAAAGAAGGCAAGGGTTTTATTATCTAACAAACACAAGAAGAACTTGAATCCAGATCCCCTGCCTCCATTGGCACCAGTTCCTTATTCATGTTACATTTCCCAAGCTTATAAACTTTATTTGGTAGAGGAGAAAGAGGGTTGGACCAGAGGTCCTGATTCCAGGGTTTTAGTAGCTCTGAAAGCCTCAATTTTCTTCTATGGAAAAGGGCAGTAATCATATCCCAACTGCCTTCCTCACATGTTTGTTGGGAAATCCAAATGAGGTCACAGAAGTGAAAGCCCATTTGTTATTTCATAAAGTACAAAAAAAATTGATGCAGACACAAGATATCATAATTCTGTGTTAAGTTACTTTGTGAGAGTTGAGTAGTTAATAGAGTTCAAATACTTAATCTTACTTATTGATTTTGAGGGCCATGGGAATTCTAGAGTAGTATAAGATGAGGCTTGACCTCGAGCACTAAATTGAATATAATCAAGTGCCAAAATTTATGCTAGGGACAGTAAGTATCCCGGGCAGTCAGGAAGAGATTAATGTTGGCTAGAATTATATTAAAAGGCTTAATAGAAGAGGTGGGCCAGGAGATGGACATTGAAGGATTGGTAGGATTTGGTTATCATAAAGTAATGTTTGATCAATGACTTCTTCCAGGGCATTCAGTGGTAAGTAAAAGTGCTGCTGTATTAAGAGAGTGTACTTTTTAATAAAATGAGCAATAATCACCTAAAAGGCAATTTTTATAAAAAAAAAAAAAGTAACAGTATATTGGACCACTAGCCAGTCTTAGTCACAAAGAACTTGGTTCAGTTATTGCTTCTGGCACAGACTAGCTGTGTGACTTTTGGCAAATCAATTAACCTCTCAGTATCCCAAATGACTAAAGTTACAGTTTTAGAGAGGTTTCAATCTATATCAATTGAAGGAGTTTCCACACCAGGAATTTCCCAACAATGGTGAAATTTCAAGTCTGGACCTTCTTCTCTTCCCTTTCCTCACTTATAATTGATATGGTTTTAAGGAGTACATGAAAAAGTGAGCAAGGGGAATTAATTGTAACATTTAATAATAGATGATACCATCTCAACTATGCTGACTTCTCCTGTGAAATATTAGACCTGTCCTTCCTCTGAACTCTTTAAACCTGTTTCCCTAAAGTCTAGTGTGCACATTAGACTTCACTCAGCTTTCATTTTGTTTATAAGATGGTGTGGTCACTTTCTCCCCAGATTCCCAATTCTTCTACTTCATTAACCAGTTTCTCCTTATGGACAGAAATAGGTCCACAAAAGAGATCACTTCTTTGAACTTATGAGGGATCAAATTATCGTTACATCACAGAATTTCAGTAGCAATCTAGTTTTCCATTCCCCAAAAGAATTCCTACTATAACTTACCCAACTGAACATTCTGTCTCTATTTGACCTTCATTGAAGAGGCTGAATGGTCCATTTTTGGATAGTCTAGTTGGAAAATTATTCACTGACATCAAACCTAAATTTGTCCCTTGCTAACTGCTACTTATTATTTCTGATTTTCCTTCATGACACCAAACATCATAAATCTGATCCCTCTTCTACATTATTGCCCTTCAAATATTTGGACAAAGCTATCCTGAGTTTTCTTCTCTCTTAGATAAACATGTGAAATTCCTTCAACCTATCCCCATATATGAATACTTTTGTATATGTCAATGTGTAAATGTGTACATCAAATATTTTGTTTTAATTAAAAATTATTTATTCATTTTCTTGGTTAAATGTAGAAGTAAGTTTTGACAGCTCTAGGATTCAGATTTTCTCCCACCCTTTGCCTTTACCCCAAGGTAGTAATTAGTCTAATTTAGATAATACCAGTACTTTCATGCAATATATATATATATATATATATATATATATATATTTCTACATTGCTCTCAATAAACATTTATTAAACACCTAATAAATACCAGGTGCTATGCTAAGCACTGAGGATACCAAAAGAAATGAATGACAGTTCCTGCCCTCAAGGAGCTCACGATCTAACATGTAAATAAGTATATACAAACGAGCTATATAGGATAAATAGGAAATGATTAGAAGAGAGTTTAGAAAAAGCTTTCTGTAGAAGATGAGATTTTTTTTTGAGACTTGAAGGAAACCAGGAAGCAAAGATGAGGAGGGAGGGCCTTCCAGGCATGGGTGACAAACAGAAAATGTCAGAGCTAACATAAAGTCAAATTGTAAGGGTTTGAGAAGAGAGTGAGAGGAGGAAAAGTGGAGGCACCTATTGTAAAAGGCCTTCTCATATGAATAACATGGAAAGAGGTTTTGAACAATGATACACGTATAAACCAGTAGAATTGCTTGTCAGCTCTGGGAGGGAAGAGGGGTGGGAAAAATCATTAATGTAAGTTAAGTTTTGCAAGGATTTGCAAGAAGCCATGTCTTTGGGCAGGGTTGCCAGTTGGACACTTGGAATCTTGGGAGATTCCTGATACCATGCCAGGGCATGAGACCAATCATCTGTCAAGCTGTGCCCTATATAAGGAAGAGAGAAACTGAACCCATTGACTCATTCTGGAGCCATGGGATCCAGGGTGGCGGGGACAAACCTTTCTCTCCTCAATTTATTAATCAAGCCAATAATCAACCTGCATATCTGAAAGTTACAGGATTACTACTGAGCTTTAGGGTCAATTAATACCATACAACAAATTGTTACAGAAGATTTATTTATCTATTTATCTTCAATCAAGCTGCAATCTAATCTGTCTATAGGCAGGCAGTGTCCACCAAAGCAGGCCAAATAGGCCA
Organism: Gracilinanus agilis; assembly: GCF_016433145.1. Taxonomy (NCBI): domain Eukaryota; kingdom Metazoa; phylum Chordata; class Mammalia; order Didelphimorphia; family Didelphidae; genus Gracilinanus; species Gracilinanus agilis. Next base: position 596,322,899 of record NC_058130.1, read on the forward strand.
GTGGGCCTGGCTGGCTCAGCTCAGCTATCAACATTCTGAGGCAGTTAGATTATATACTTTGAGCTAAGATTAGATTTCATTTAGGGATTCCTAAAACCCTCTTCCCTTCTATCAGTGTCCCTTGTTGTTTGATTGCCTCAAGTAAAATCTTTATTTATAAAACTCAATCCAGTTACTGACCTTTTGTTGGTTGGCCTGGCAACAAGACAGCTTCAAAAGATTTTTAGGAAACTTGAAGGGACAGAGTGGGATCCAGCTTTACTCTCTGAGGCTGAAATTAATTACCATCATCTATTAATATTAGTAGTCAGATGCATTCTTGATCATCATTAATAGTCTAATAACACTGATATAGTTATTATCAGTTAACCATCGATTGATACCAGGAGGCTAGTCTTCCTGAGGAACCATACTGTGATTGGTTGAGGGGATTCCAAGGGAAGTTTAGTTATATCATCTAACTTCCTGTTGGTACAAAAGGAAAGCTTAACTAGTGGAATTGCTTGTCAGCTCTGGGAGGGAAGAGGGGTGGGAAAAATCATAAATCTTGTAGCCATGGAAAAATATCTTAAATAAATTAAAAAAAAAAAGAAAAAAGTAAAAGGCCTTCTCAAAGAGATGTCACAAAGGGCAGAAGATGTACACAATGAGAGCAGGATGAAGGATCAAGGGAGAGTTTTCAGAGGATGGGAGGGACATGGACATGTTTGTAGGCAGTAGGGAAGAAGTCATTAGACTAGGAGAGATTGAAGATATATGAGAGAGTAGGAATGATATAAGGGGTAATCCATTGGAGGAGATAAGTTGAAATGGAATCATTTGTGCAAAAAGAAGGATTTTCCTTGAAAGGAGTAAGGCCTTCCCATCATATGAAGCAAGGAATTTAGGAGGAGATAGTGGCTGAAGGAGTCTTCATGGTAGGCACTGAGAAAGAGAGGAAGAAAGAGGGAGATCACATGAAATGGTCTCATTTTTTTTCCTTGTGAAATATGAGGCAAAATCTTAGTTGAGAGAGTCATAGAAGGGGGAGACATGGGAAGTTCAAGGAAGGATGAAAAAGTTCATAAGAGCTGCTGTGGAGAGTGGAATAGTAAGTTGATAAAAAAAAAGTGTAGGATTTCTTAGCAGCAGTAAGAGTCCAGAGGTCCTACAACATAAATTTATAGTGGAATCAGACAGAATATTTGTGCGATGTTCTCCACTCTTGTTCAGCAGCACTTGGGGAGGTGAGAAGATGGCAGATGGTGAGAGTGATCTAAAACTGAGACTTGTCTGATTGTGATTGGTGGCATGATAAAAGGGCCAGGTAACAGAGCATTAACAGCTAATAGGGTAGAGTTGAAATTGTTCACCCAGGGGCAATATTGAAAAAAAAAAGACAGTATCTAGCACAGAGTTGTTGGCCTGGGAGAAAACTGAGGAAGCAAGGATTTTGGGAGTTGCACTGTAGATGATGTAGAGTTTGGTAAAGAAAGGCAAAGGGAGAGGAGGACAGCCAATAGCTTGTGGTCAGATAAAGGATTTTGGAATTCTTAAAAATGGAGGTAGAACATTCTTGGTTGATGGCAAAATCAAAGATAATACACTTTTTGTGTATGGCTGAGGTAGAGCAGAAGAAGGGGAAGTAGGTCTTAGTGCTGAAAAACCGATTGATTAGGGTTTTTGACAGAGAGTCAATGTTCATATTCAAGTCCCCTATTATAAGGTCAGGATTTGGAAAAGAGAGAAAAATTATGAGCCAGGTATTGAACTCATTGAGGAAGGAAGGAAGATCATATAGAGGTCTGTAAACAATAGCTATAAACAACTAGGATTTTGATTGGGGAGTAAATATGGATTATATGACCTTCAAAGGAGGAGAAGTTACTGGGTGATGGAGGAAGAGGGAACATCTGGAAGTTTCAGTGAGGAACAAGTGGTATTTCAATTCACTTACCTGCACCACTGAGCTAAGTAAAATAAATGGAAATGCAGCCAGTATGGGAAAGCACAACCAGAGAAACCATGTTATTGGAGGGAAGCCAGGATTGAAAGACTGTTTTATTTCTTTCCCACTCCTTCCATCTACTAGCTATTACTAGAAGGGGAAAGGAAAAGATTTAGAATGAAGGGAAATTTGTTGCCTTTGGAATAGCCATTCTAATAGATGTTTGGTTGGGCCTTTAGAATGAAAGAATTGAGGGGGATAGAATAAGAAATTAGGTGGGGGATGAGGTTTAGAAGATGTTCAGGAGGAGGTTCAGAATGACTAGGATGTGCAGGATATGACCAGGTGTGGATATATTCACCATTGAGTGAAAGGTGCCGCTCCTTTACTCAGGGGAGGCATGGAGATCAGAGAAGAGATAAGTCCAACATGAAATGGGACATAAATGGTCGAATGGGAGGAATCATTTCACTTCTCTTCCCTCTGAAACCCAGAGATTAGGCAGAAGATAGAATAGCAGGAGAAAGAAGTTCTGCCTTCCACCAGCTTTCTTCTTCCTCCATCGTTAGGGGGCATATGACATGGACATAGCCCTCACCATTCTGTTTTTCACCCTCTGGATCAGGGGTCGGCAATGTATGGCTCTCGAGCCATATCTGGCTCTTTAGAGGGCCAGATGTGGCTCTTTTTGCAGGAGCTATAACGTCAAAATTTTTAAGCCGCTGTTACAGGAGCGTGCACTGTTACAGGAGCGCCCACTGTGAGCACTACACAGCTCTCATGAAATTACATTTTAAAAAATGTGGCGTTTATGGCTCTCACAGCCAAAAAGGTTGCCGACCATTGTTCTGGATAATCATAAGCTTATTGATCTATTTTTAAAAGTTATGGTTGCTCCAAATTGAGCATAATACTACAAATGTATTCTGACCACAGCAGAACATGGAGAAATGATCAACTCCTTATTCTTAGAAGTGATGAGTCCCTCAAGGAAGCCCAAGATTGGAGTAACTTTTTTGGACTGACATATCACACTACTACCTCATATTGTTCCTGTAGTCTACTAAAACCCTCAGATCTTTCTCAAACATTTAACTGTACTTGCCCAATCCTGTACTTGCAAAATTGATATAATACTTTGCATTTAGTCCCTATTAAATTTCATTTTATTAGATTCATCTCAGTGTTCTAGCCAAGCTAGTAATGAATCAGATTCTCTTATTTTAGCAGGGAGAAAGCTCTAGCAGATGTGTGAATAATTGAATTTCTCCATCCCTACTATAACTCGACTCTTTGCCAGGTTTGTGATCTAGTGAATTCTTTCTACAGTCTATGTGAAGCTGTTGCTTTTATATCTTTTTTTCTAAATTTTTGTTTTATCTTTTTTTGTTGTGTTTATTTCAAAGAGTTTAAATAAATATCCCATATATTACTTAATGTTTTGTGATTGCTTTGAATCCCCTATGCGATCTTTTCCAATGTAATGGAAACAATCACATTTTATGTTTTTGTCAGTAATGAATGGTGTCTTTGGTGAAATGCACAGCTTTGTAGTACTTGCTATATAAATAAACTACTCACCTATTCTTTGAAATTTAGTTTATAAAATAATTGACTTCTAGAACTAAAAGTGACCTTAGAAATGATTTAGCTTGACTCTATTTCATAGCTGAGAAAACGGTGACTGACTGAAGATGATTGACTTCTTGGCTCTGTATATTAAAACCCCTAAGACACATGGACTGTTTTTTAAGGCAGGCATCTCTCATGCTGCAGTTGAGTTTTTGAACCCAAGCAAAGTACTTCACATTCATCCTAATTTAATTTCATCATGCTGGCTGTTGTTTTAGCCTGTCAAGATCTTTTGGATTCCAATTCTGTGAACAAGCATATTAGCTATTCTTTTCATCTTTGTGTCAGATGCAAATTTTCTAGGCCTGCCATCTATGTCTTTATCCAAATTGCTGATAAAAATGTTGAGTAGAAGAGATTTAAAGATAGAGCCCTGAATCACTGCACTAGATATGGCCCATCCATTTTTATATCAATTCATTAATCAGCAATCTTTTATTCTTGGTCACATACATTTGTACTTCTAAACATTTCTCACCTTATTATAATATCTGTCAAATATAATCATTTCTAGAGTAATGGAGGAATCATTAATTAACATAGACTGATAAGGCTGGGAGAACTTTCTAGTATTATTCCTTCATTTATCTTGGAAAGAAAACTCCTAAAATATCCTTGACTGTGAAACTATTTTGGTCCTGCATTTCTCAAACTTGAAAATGAAAAGAATTTGGGCCAAATCATGCAGTTGTGCATGGATCTACAGCATCTCGCCTGCATGGCTGGATTGGGGCCAACTCATAGAATAACTAGACATCAGATATGGAAGGAACTTGACACTGGACAAAGTGCCAAGAGACTTGGGTTTGAGTTCCAGCTCTGCCACTAACAAACATTGTATCTTTGGGTAAGTCAACTCTTGGTTGAAATAGATGATTTCTAAAGACCCATTCTGACTGTAATACTGTCAGTCCTAGAGCATCTATGAGTCCTTAATGTCGTTCTAGTTCAGCCTATTCCCAAACCATAACATCCTCAACAGATCAATCCATTCTGTGACGTCATGCCTTCACTACTGGGTTATCTCCTTGAAGCAGCACATTCCACTTTTGGATAGCTATAATTTCAATGGAAATTCCCTTTTATCTAATTTCCATATGCCTTTCTTGCAGCATCGTAGTTTTTCCTTTGGGGACAAGCAAAACAAGTTCAAGTACCTTGACAGGTCAACTCAACAGGGACTTGAAAATAGCAACCAGGTACTATTAAGTCTCCTTTTAGAGAGGCATTTTGTAAAGTGAAAATAGTCTTCCACTTGATTTGAATATTAGCTCTCTGACATTTACCAGTTATGTGACTATGGGCAAATCAGCCACCCTCTCTGAGACTGTTTGCTCCTATGTAAAAATAGTCAATAATACCTCTATTGTCTATTTTATAGAGTTGCCACAAGAGTTAAAATGAGATAATGCCTGACAGGTAAAATATTTGCAAATATTTAAAAGATGGATCCATGCCAGGTATTATCATTATTTATTTTGCCTAAACATTGCCATTTCCTTCAAGTGATCATTGTATGACACAGTGCCCTATCGGCTGGAGTCCTTTTTGGAAAATTCTTCAGCTCATCTATGCTCTTCCTAAAGTGTGATATCTAGAACTGACCATCATGATCCCAATGGGGATTTGTGATGGCAGGATATAGCTTGGCTATCACTGTGTGGGCTCTATACATTAAAATCACACTCTTTCTTTTGGCTGCCCTTTCACACTGTTGATTTATTCAGCCTTCAATTCACAGAAACCCCATTGTTTTTAAATGTCTTATGTAAATTCTCATTTTGTAGGTTGCATGCTTTTGTTGTTAGCTCATTGGGATATGAAAATGGATCTCTCTCATTGGGCAAGCAAGTTGGCCGAAATGTCCATTCTCTGATATACAACTAACCACTCCTGTGGCTACCTACATCCCATTGATTTCTTCTTCCTTGCAGTGAATAAAGTGCCAGGCCTGGATTCAGGAAGACACCCAGACACTCACTGGCTTGTGACCTTGAGCAAGTCACTCAATCCGTTTTGTCTCAGTTTTATCATCTTTAAAATGGGGATAATAATAGCAATCTAAATCCCAGGGTGGTTGTGAGGGTCAAATGAGATAATAATCTTGAAGGGGCTGAATGACACAGTGAACAGTTCTCTAGGCTTGGGATCAGGAATCCCTTCACATAAATTTGAACTCACACACTCACTAGCTATAGTATCTTGGGAAAATAATTTAACCTCTGTTTACTTCAGTTTTCACATCTATAAAATGGGGATAATATTACTTACCCCCCAGGATTTATTGTGAGAATAAAATGAGATAATAATTATAAAGTGCTTAGTACATAGTAATCTCTATATAAATGTTAGTTATTGTTATAGCTTTGTTTCTGACTTGGTTATATGAAAACTCATCCCCACATCTCCCATTATGGCTTTCATCTCCTGGACCTACACTTGTCCTGGTTACCTGGTCGCTTGAGTAGGATTCTAACTCTGTCTCTGCTCTTTGCCTATATTAAACAGAAATTTTCATAAGAGGAATTTCTAGTTTATTGTCACATTGGCTATTACCTTTTTATAACCCACATGAAAAATTACTGATAACTTTTGCTTTTACATTAGTTATTTCTGAATTTGCCTTCCCCTATCCCACTGCGACTTTCTCTTGTAACAGCGAGCACTTATTTTAACAAAATTAGTCAGTACACTGATGGTTCCTGACGGTATATATAGCATTCTATTCCTACTACCTTTCCAATGAAAAGAGGGTGATGCATTTCTTCATGATATCTCTAGAGACAAGCTTATTTATTATAATTACACAGTTCAGTTATTTCTATTGTATTTTCTTTAGGGTTATCATTATTTATGTTGCTTTCTTGGTCCTGTTTGTTTCAGTCTGCATCAGTTCATTTAAGTCTTCTCATGTTTTTCTGAAATCCTTATATTTGTTGTTTCTTACAAAACTATCTGCCTCAGTTCCATCATCTGGAAAATGGGTATAATAACAACACCCATCTCCCAGGGTTGATGTGAAGATGAAATGAGATAATATTTGTCAAGTGCTTAGCATAGTGCCTGGTACATAGTAGGAGTTTAATAAATAGTTATTTTCCTTCTCCTTTCCTTTTTATTGTACTATAATATTCTGGTACATTCATGTACCACAATTTTTCACTTCTTTGCTAGTCAACAAAAACACATTTTATTTCCAGTACTTTATCTCTGCAAAAAAAAGTGTTGCTATGGAAGTTTAGGGACAGATGGAGTATAGACTACATTTCACCAACATCTTCCCAGTGAAATGGACAGTCATCCTGCCTTTACTCAGGACAGGAAAGGCAAGCCACAAGAAACTCAGGATGCAGTCTTAGAGGAAATTACAGTGAAGGACACATCAGCCCAATGTGCAAGAAATTTAAATGCACTGGCTTTTTGGGTGAAAGACTTTAGATTAATTCTGAATATAGGAAATATCTTAACTAGATGGTACCTAAAACTTTTCCAACTCTCAAATTCTGTGATTCTGTGACTTGAAATAGTTGTTGCATCTAAACTAAGGAATGATCTTAATGTGCCATTCTTGGAACTTAAATGTTTGTTGAATAATGTAATAAATGAATGAATGGGTACACTGATTAAAGGAAGGTTGGTCTTTCTATTGACATCCCTAATGGCCAAGAGCAATCACTGTCTTCTTCAAAGATGGACAACTATTAGATTATGGAGAAATAGTGGCTGCTGATCATATACCCTTTGCAAACTTGCTTTATTGCCATTTGCCTCTTTGTTCAAAGATTTTTACCCAAGCTTTGATTCGTCTGACTTGGTGCTTTCTTCTTATTAAGATCCCTTTAGTGGATGAGAACTTTTAAATGACAGAAGCTTTATCTCATGCTTAGTCTAGAAATACACATTTAATGAAGCTTCACATTCTAAATAAGGCATATTTATAGCTCAGGCATTGGCCATTAGAAAGCATTTAGCTTATAGGATTTTGTTTTTCAAAACTTCAGCCTGCCCTTAAAATAGGACACCTGGGATATGCCTTCTATATTATTATACTGTTTTAATTTGGTGATAAGTATATTTTTCAGAATCAGTACACACGCAAACAAAGCTAATAGACAAACATTTTGTGATTGTTTTTATTCAATCATTCACAGTTGTGTCTGACTTTTTGTGAGTCCCACTTGGGGTTTTCTTGGCAAAGATACTAGAGTGTTTGTTAATTTCTTTTAAAGATGAGGAAACTGAGGTGTATAGGATTAAGTGACTTGCTCAGGGTCACACAGCTTGTAAGTGTCTGAGACCAGATTTGAACTCAAGAAGATGAGTCTTTCTGACTCCAAGCTGGTCACATTATTCCCTGTGCCATCTAGCTGCCCTAGGCAACCATTGACACTTTCCCAAAACTATAGAAGTACATTTGTTTTATTAATAAAAACCTTTCTGCTTACTACAAAATCTTCCTATCAAAATATGCATTTGTCTCAGATAGATGCAAGTTAAGTGATTAGTTATAAAACATGCATACCCAAAAAGAATCTGAATCTGGTAAACTGTTTCCCCCTCTGTTGATTCCTAGGCAAGGTGTGAATTCTTTTCTTTGCTTTTCTTATTACAATCCCTTGTCCTGGCACTGACCCCCTGTTCATAGCTCCAAAGTTGCCAGAACAGCAAGGATATACAAAGTGACACTTCCTTATCAGAAATGATGAAGATTCACACACCTGAAGTGACAATGAGCTTGGTTTCTAGAAAGGGAGAGAATAAAGACCTTGCAGACTAGTGTCTGTAGAGATGTGGTCACAAAGCCCCAATGATGATCTGTGTGCACCAAGGTGCTTATGGTGGATGGTGGCCTGAATGGTTGAGGCTTGGAGCCATAAGAAGACCTTTGCTCTTGCTGGTACCAGTGGGATCATTAAAGTAAGGGCTCTCATAAACTGAGGAGTAACAAAGACCCATCTTTTCACTGGCATTAGACTCTGAGGGAAGGATGACCATGTTGTTTGTTGCTCTACAGAAAGGAAGTCATTTTCCTGATTGTTGAGGGGCTCAGCTATTTTTAAATTGTGGTGGTCTTTATTGGTCAGATTTAAAACAATTGACAACAATCTTTCACACATTTGATATTTTGTTAGACTGAGGGCTCACAGGAGAGCCAAGGACCCTTTTTAGTTGAAGCAAAATGAAGCACATTCTGATGTTTCTAGGGTTTCCCTGAGAAGGGAAATTTGGCCACAGAGATTTTGAGGGCCTTGCAAACCAGCTACTAACATTTCCCAGGTTTTCATGGTAGATGACATGAGACAGAGAATTTTTAGGTGGGAAACCACTTTTCCTCCAACTCTTACCTATGTTTGTCATGTCAACTGTGTGTCAATCGACCAATAAATTCCAATTGTTTTTTTCCTGTATAAGAAAGGACAGCAGTTAATCAGCATGCACTCTGAGCATGCCTTACTTTTGAAAACAAAGGGGAGAGCAGCTCAGAAAAGCAATTTATATTCCTTAACAGGCTGAGGTTGATATGCAAATAGATAAGAATAATACTTCCATTTTCTATCAGCTATATAGTGTCATAGTAGTAAGAATGCAATGCTATATGGTAACACTTCAGATATTCACTCTATCATATCTGACACATATATTTAGAGCAAAGGACCCCAACAAAGAAATTACCACTAAAAGGGGAAAAATTAAGCTACTAAAGTAACTAATTATTGAAAAGAAAATTATAAAAATTGATTTTAAAAGTTGGGGTGAAGTTTGATAGAGTTTATGATTCTGGGAATTATCAAGACTATGAATTTTGACCCCTGGGTAAAATGACTATGAAAAGGTAAATTCAGCTATGAAAAACAATTCCTAGTCCTGCATTGGTCAAGGGACCCAGAAAAGATATGAAAAATCTTTTAGTCTTTTTGTATTTTTAAGTTCTACTCATTTTGATGGTAGGATTTTGGCAGTAGGTGGAAATCACAGAATCATTATACCTTAGAATTGTAATTGCCATTAGAGGTTACCTAATTCACTTTCTTTGTTCAAGAAATGAGGAAACTTTTGAAAACTTCTCGTGCTATCCTTATGGACAAGATGGAGAGACGTGGCCTAGATAGTAATGGATTTGTAACTAGTTGAATATTCATATTTCAATATAATCGGTGTCATTTGTAATCCTATATATTTTATTTTTCTGCAGGCTGCACCAGGCTGTCGAAAAGGTCCATAAAACACAAAAAGTTAAGAACCTTTGAACCAGACCCAAAGATTAATCTCCTTGACTTTAACCTAGTATATATTTAATCTCTATTTTTCCCAACACATTTAAAAAAAATCCTTAACTTCTGTAGAATCAATACTAAGTATCATTTCTATGGCAGAAGAATAATAAAAGGTAGAGACCTGGAATTAAGTTACTTGCCCAGAGTCACACAAATAGGAAGTATCTGAGACTCTATTTTAATGCAGGACTGTCTTCAGACTTGTCTCTATGAACCAAGCCACTTGGCTGCCTCACCCTATCACTTTTTTATATCACTTCTAATCTTTTGATTGTATATCTAGTCACAGTGCTCAGTTGCCGGCAGTAGTTTAATTGTAAAAAATTGTAAAAAAAAAATTTTCCCCAGAGTACACGTGGATACAATTTTTAGTAGCTTTCCATTGTTAACTGAATAAAATATAATCATTCAGTCTGGAATTCAGAAATTTCTACAAAAATTTGATTTCAACTCCCCTCTCTAGCCTTCTTAACATATAATTTCTCAATGAATATAATATATTCATTGTTACAGACCAACTAGGTTATTGCCGTTCCCTCTTTTGTTCTGCCCTTTTGCATTTCTCTGTCTTTGCATATACCATTTCCAAAGTTTGGAATAGTTTCTCTTTCCTCTTGTCCATGCTTAAAGTCCTTCCCTTTTTTACAGCCCAATTTAGGAGCTATCTTCTCCATGAAGCTCTCACCTTACCATTTCAATCTTTTCAAATTTCAAATCTCACTTTTCACATTTCTCCCATTTTTTAAACCGTGAGAGACAGTATGGCAGAGAGAAGAGAATGCAGACCTCAGGGCGATGAAAGATGAATTCAAGTCCTGCTTAAAACACATGCTAGCTATGTGAACCTGGCAAGCAAACAAGTCATTTAACCTTTTAATTCTCCAGGAAATTTTTTAACCTTAAAAGTTGCAGAGAATGTACTAATCTCCACTGATGGAGGTATTTTGATCATCTGGGAATTCCTTCTCCCAATGAAATCACAGATCCAATCTCTGTCTCTTCATCTTTCTTCTCTCTTCAAAATCATAATCTAGGGGGCAGCTGGGTAGCTTAGTGGATTGAGAGTCAGGCCTAGATATGGGAGGTCCTAGGTTCAAATCTGGCCTCAGACACTTCCCAGCTGTGTGACCCTGGGCCCATCCTTACCACTCTTCTACCTAGGAGCTAATACACAAAAGTTAAGGGTTTAAAAAAAATAAAATCATAATCTAACAACCAAGACTAGAAGAGAAACAACAAACTGGGAGAAATTTTAAAACAAATTTCTCTGATAAAAAAGTTTCAGATATATAAAGAACTAAGTCAAGTTTATAAGAATCCAAATCATTTCCCAATTGATAAATGGTCAAGGAATATGGATAGGCAGTTTTCAGATGAAGAAATCAAAGCTGTCAAAAATCATATAAAAATGTTCTAAATCACTCTTGATTAGGGAAATGCAAATTAAAACAACTCTAACTTTCCACCTCATGCCTATCAGATTGGCCAATATGAGAGTAAAGGAAAACGATAAATGTTGGAGTGGATGTGGCAAAACAGACACTAATACATTGCTGGTGGAGTTGTGAACTGATATAACCATTCTGAAGGGCAATTGGGAATTATGCCCAAAGAGCTATAAAACAATGATTCAGTAATACCATTACTAGGTCTATCCCAAAGAGATTAAAAAATGGGAAAGGACCTGCTTGTACAAAAATATTTATAGCTGTTCTTTTGTGGTGGCAAAGAATTAGAAATTAAAGGGATGTCCTTCAATTGGTGAATGGCCAAAAAAATTGTGGTATATGTGGTGATACTATTGTGCTATAAGGAATGATGAATGGGATAATTTCAGAAAGAGATGGATAAACCTACGTGAACTGATAACAGAGTAAAATAAGCAGAACCAGGAAAACATTGTACACAGTAACTGCAATGTTGTGGAATGATCAAATGTAATAGATTTAACTACAATGATCCAGAACAATTTGGAGGGATTTATGACAAAGAATGCTATCCACCTACAGAGAAAGAACTGTTGGAATAGGAATGCAGTTTTAAGTCTATGATTTTTTACTTATTTGTTTTGGGGTTTTGGTTTTATAAAATTATGTTTTTATAAGAAATATGTTTTGTGTGATAATACAAAGTATAACTCAGATTGAATTATTTGCCAGCTCTGGGAGTCAGAGGGAATAAGCGAGACAATCTGGATCATATAACTTTGGAAAAATTCATGTGGAAATTTGTTATTAAAATAAAAAAATAAAGTGCTTCCATCTCTAAACTTACAACTCTAGATCCTATATCTCTAGTCATTCAATCCTGTGATTATATGGTTCACTGAAACTGGAGGAGTAGACCCGAACTAGAAAATAAAATGCGATGAAATTCTAAAAATAAATAAATAAAATAAACCATAACCTAATTAGTACCACAGCTATCTATGTGTTGTTTTTATCTTCTCAACCAGATTGCAAGCTTCTTGAAGGCAAGCAATATCTTTAGACTTTCTGAATATCCAGCACCTAGCACTATGTGTTGAATATGAGAGATAATTTTTAAAAATTGTGTGGAGTTGAATTAAATCTCTCTCATGGTTTCCATTCCTTAAGCATCGATTTTAAAAAATTAGAATTAATGAAAGGAACACAGTAACTTATCAATAGCCATTGACACATTAGAATCACTCAATTTATTATTTAAGTTAGGTCAGAGATAGAATGGTAAACCAGACTGGTTTTTCCAGAGAACAAGATTTCCATAAAGGCTCAGTGTGCTTGATAGGCAGAGTATTTGGATAGTATCGAGTTAAATGAAGGTGATTTTGTGAGTAGACAACATGCAGTCCCAAAGACACTAGAAACTTGAGAGAGAAAGGGAGACTTTTCCACTTCAGCTCATGCAGTTCTCTCTTCTGGTCCTACCTAAAAGCCCCTCCCCAAAGTATTCTCTATTCATCGAATTTCTTTTTTTTCCCCTGTACTTTTTCTGTTGTATTTTTTCCTGATTGCATACAGAAACAACTTTTAACATTTTTTTCTGACATTTTGGAATCCAAATTCTCTCCTTTCATTTCTTCTCCCCTTCACTAACGTGACAAGCAATATGAAATAAGTTACACATGTGCTATTATATAGTATATATTTCTATAGTCATCATATATGAAAGAAGAAACATATTGCGCATTCAAGAAAAAACTCATGAAGAACATAATGTGAAAAAATGGAATGCTTTGATCTGCGTTCAGCCTCTATCAGTTTCCTCTATGGTAGTAGGTAGCCTTTTTTTTTTTTTTTTGTCATGTCTTGGATCCTTGCATTGTTAGCATTAGTTACTTCATTCATAATTGATCATCATACAATATCGATGTTATTGTGTACAGCATTTTCCTGATTTTGCTCACTGCCAATCCATTTTCTAGTGCTCCTTTACTACTTCACAGCTAAGTGGTACAGCGGATAGAGCACCAGGTCTGGAGTTAGGAAAAGACTGGAGTTCAAATGTGACCTCAGGCTAGCTGTGTGATCACTTAGCCCTGTTTGTCCCAGTTTCCTCATCTATAAAATGAAATGGAGAAGGAACTGGAAAACCATTCTAGTATCTTTGGCAAGAAAATCCCAAATGGGTTTATAAAGAGTTAGACAGAATTGAAAAATGCCTGAACACAGATATTAATGCCTATGATATAGTAAACGGTTAATAAATTATGATTTGATGATTATTGATCTCAAGTCTTTTAGGAAGCTTTCCCTGAGCACCATTATACTCTATCCTCTGAACTCACCTACCAATTGCTGTTGGTCTTATTCATTTTGGCATTTCACTGAGATACATTTTATTGTCCTTTAAAGTGTCATCACCTTGTTTCTTCAACCAGATCTAAACTCTTCATGAGCGGTAACTGTGTCTTGAATACTCTACAATTAGCCTAGCATAGTACTCTGCATACAACAGGCACCAAACAAGTATTTATTGATTTGATGAAATGGATTGAGGTGAATAAAACCAATATCACTTCCTTTATACAACTTCCTATCTTTCCTTTTTCCACTTCTCTGTTTCCTCTGACCCATGATAGTGATTTGTTTTCATAATTTTTTCTGCCTTTCAGTTTTCATTAACATTGCTGTCTATCTGACATAGGTCTCTTTGCTCCTAAATGGACTTGGGATATTCATTATATCTGGCAAGCTAAAATCAATCTGAATGTTTTACTACAAACACACACGAGACCACAAATACACACTCGCAGCATTAAATAGTCACAGTGCTGACTTCCACCAAGCAGGCTTCATACGTATTACCATTAAACTTGACTAAGTTTTTCTCAAGAAAATAACCATTGTGAGAGTAATTTTATAAATTTCTATTCTATTTCCTTTTCCCTTTCTTTTTTCTTCTCTTCCTATTCTTCTTCTGCATTCATACTCTTTCTCTTTTTTGACTTCTTTCCCTCTCTTTTTCCAAATCAACAATTTATATGCTATTTGTAATATATTGATCTTTTCCTTACTATAATGAATAATATTTACCTAAATCTAAGAGCAAATATACACAGTGGCAAAAATTTGAAAATCTTTCCAATAAGATCAAGTATAAAACTAAGATTACCAGCACTATTTGACATGGTAGTGACTATTTGACTGTAGCTAGAAATGCTATTTATAGTAATAAATTAAGAATAAGGAATCAAGATAGGAATCACAGGAAAAGAGGAAATAAAATAATAGCTTTTTCTAGTGACATGATAATATACTTAGAGAACCCTAGAGATCCAACCAAACCTAATTAAAATAGTTATAACTTTATCAGTTGTAAATAAATAAGATAAATCCACAGAAATTAAGAGAATTCCTATATATGTCTAAATCTATATCATTTATATATATATATATATATATATATATAATAAAACCCAGGAGTAAGATGTTACTTTAATTTACAGCCATGCTGATCAACCTTCTATAATCTAGAGGTAGAATTACCTTACTGGTTCCCAGTATGCATTGTGAACTACATGTGAATGGGAGGTAGAGATATATACATGTTCGGAAGAACTAGACAATGATAGTAGAAGGTGGCAAAATGGCCTGAGTGGACAGCTGAATGACTGGGTGGGATGTGGAGCTAAATCAATGGCACCATTTTCCCTTAGACATCTAGTTACCCCTACCCAGGAAATAGCAAAGAAAACTTTTGCCAGAAAGATCCACTTTTACTTAATCAGACCCTAGGGCATTTACATATTAATTATTCTCTCTCTTTACTTGTTCCCCATTAGTTAGGACTATTTCAAGCATCTTGGTGAAGGGAGAAAAGATGCTGGCATTGGGAAGGTGGGAGAGCAGGGATGCCTTCTCTAGACTCCTGAAATTTTACTAGTACGCAAAAGTGGATGGCACCTGTGCAAAGAAAAGTGTTCCTGATCATCTCAATGACCAGTGTAGTGTGGAGCCAGAGACATTCTAGTTTTGCTGTTTTTAATGTATAAGCCAGGATGGGCTGTATCACTTGAGTATCTCCACATCCGATTTGGTCAGGTGCTTATAGGTCTGGCTAAAGAATGGTTATATCACAGGCATTCTTGGACTTTTTTGGCCTTAATTTTACACACAAAGATTATTGAGGAGCTCTCCACCTCTAGTTTTTCTTTATGAGTTTATCTATTGATATTTACTGTATTGGAAACTAAAATTTCTTAGTAGTATGATGAGAATAGTTTTGACATTGTGGACTCTCTGAAAGGGTCTTGGTGCCACTCAGTACCCCTTGGACCACACTTTGAGAATTGTTGGTCTATCAGTACTGAATACTTCAACATCTGGGTGGAAGGGAGAATGAAGTCAAAATTTGGGAGAAAATAAAGCTAGTTCTCATCAATGGCATTCTGACTAAAGTCAGTCTGAATTATTCAGATATTTACCTCAATTCCTTATTCTACTTTGAATATGCATCTGGAGCCTGAGTAGAAGAAGAGAAAACCTGTCTCTGGGGAAAAACCAACCAACCAACCAAACTAGAATTCAAGGCCGAGGTAATCCTTTCACACACAAGCTAGTTTTATGTCTGAGATATGAAAACCATGGAGTGTTAGGAGGAAGGTCACATTGAGAGTCAACTGCTTTCTGACACATTTATGTTTAACAGTCTCTTGTAATTCAGGGGGCCGGTCTTCAGGGTTGTGATGGTCATCTCTTTTGTGAGGTGTAAGTAAACACACCTAAATAACTAAAAATAGGTGGACTATAAGTGTGTGAGTGGAGTTCTTCTAACTCTGTAAATAGTACTAATGAATATGTGACATACCTAATTGGTTAGAGTTAGGAGGCCAACAGATTTGCAATTATGAATGCATTATTCTTGATGTGAAAATAATCTGGAGTGCTGTGTATGCTTGGGTCTTAATGCTGCTTGTGATTCTCATTAATGATTATGTGAGCGTGATCAGGCGATGATATTGAGAGCAAAATGACAAGAGATGAATATGTAAAAGACTGTTGATTTTTATATAAATACCAGTGATCACAGGTCATCATCTGCACAAAGCATTTACTCAGTAACTGATGCTGCTCTCTACTTGGAATAGAATTCTGATTTTTGGTGCTATAGATTCTAATGACATTTTACCTTTTTTGCTATGGATTTTGAACAGAAACATAGTTTATTTTCTTATCTAAAGGTGTAGACTTTTCTGTGGTAGAAATAAAAACAAGAAATATTCCATGATCTTGCAATAAGTTCTGTAACTGTAATTTCGAATTGAGCATTATAAAATCTGTATATGATTACAGTATCATTCTTATAGTCTGTTCTTTGCTCTCCATCTTGGTATATGGTGTGTTCTTTTTATTGGAGCTGTGCATTTTGTAAGGTAGTTTTAAAAGTTGTAGATCCTTTGGTAACTGCATTGAATTTAATAAGAAAATTCAATTCTGCCTCCATTCTCCTTCTCTCGCTCCAGAATACATATGTATAAATCTTCTAACCCTTGCTCATTCTGTTATTCATTTTATTTCATTATTACATCTATTGAAAATAAAAATATGGTATTGTTATGTTGGCAAAAAAGCATCTATCGTAGATCTTGATGACTGCTTCAATCTCCAGTGCAGAAGGAGATGGGGACTGAATGTATATATAACCCCATGTAATGAGAATTGCATGTATGTATGTAATCTGATGCATGTCTCACCAAACAATGAAATCCTTTTTAAAAAGGAGAGAGATAAGGTAGACATATGGCCAGTGCTAGGAATCTCGAACTTCACCTGCTTCTGCTGGTTCCATTGTTTAAGACTTCAGAAAGGAACCTCTGCAATGTGGAAAAGTGCATATGCTGGAGGGAATTATAATTGAGTAAAAACTAAGCCTGTTGGCTTAAGTAGCAGAAAGGCTTGTAAAAACGTATATATCTCTACCTCCCATACACATGTCGTTCACAATGCCTACTGGGAAACCAGTAAGGTAATTCTACCTCTAGATTATAGGAGGTTGGTCAGCATGGCTGCAATTAAAGTAACATCTTGGTAAAATGAAATGGAATCGAATCATTTGAATGAAATGAATTTTGAGGGCTGAAAACTCTCTTTTTCTCTCTCTCTGCCCCCCTTCCCTGCTTCTTCCTTTTCTTCCCTTTCATTTTTGTTTTTCCCTTCTTCGTTTCTCCCTTCTTTCTTGCATCATTTCTATCAGAGGATGTTTACATAGTTTTTTTTTAGATGATTAAACCTTGAACTATTTTCATAAAAGGTTAATGCATAGAACAATCTGGCTTTGTGATCCCACCAAAGAAGACACTAAAACAAACTACAAGGAAATACAGCAGCTAGTAGAGAAGAGAAACAAAGAGAAAGATTGAAAGCCATCAAAGTGGCTTATTTGAGGTGTGTCTTGGACAGGTAAAAATTTCTAATGAATCTTTGAATAGCTTTCACTATTTTTTTAATCCTTTACATAAGGTCCAAAGGTCATCTGATTTATACCTTAATTCTAACCTGAGTCTCTCCTCAGTATAAGTTGGAAAAGTCTTATTAATTTTAATTATGACTCATTGCTCTTTCATAGCTTCTTCTGTTTTGGTTGGTCTTTTCTCATTTGAACATTAATACCTCTTAATTTCACAATAGCTTTCGATTTTTATTTGAATTTCTGTCCTCCTCTTCCTTCCAAATTCTGTTGCCATGGCCTTGTTTAGCAGAGCATTTGATTCTACCTATTCCTTCTTCCTGATGTCTTCTAGGTAATATTATCCAAACAAAAGGCCAAAGAGAAAAAAATTGGATATGTGATTATTTTTTTATTAGCAAATAAGTCTGTTTTGCTTCAACTTGATTGAGATGCAGCCCAGTTCTGCTACACCATTCATTTATTCCCAGGAAACAATCCCAGTTGTCTAAAAAGTCAACACCTTCTGACAAGCACCATCTGGCTAGCCCCTCATTAACTCCCCAAATGCTACTCATGAATTTACCTCTTCTGCCGATGACCAGTGACATCCTAGAAAGAAAATATGGCTTAAAGGAATACTGCCTGTCTCTTTGGATTTCCAAAGCACTCCTCTTTTCTGATAAGAACGTTCTTAGACACAAGTCCTAAACATTGGTGTCCTATCTGAGGACATAAGTTAGTTTTATAATTAGGACACATGTTTTAAAACATCTGGACCATGAAAATTTCAGGTTTTTCAAATAGCAAATCACTAACAATTTTAAAAGAAAGGTAGAAAACTGTAATAAAATCCAACTTTGAACTGAATTGAAAACTACAAATGTGAATATAGAAACTTATTTTTGAAAGTATTACTTATTTACTTCCCTTTCTTTCCTTTGTGAATTCATAATATATTTATTGCTTTTTTATACAATCTAAATATTTTCTATTTTTCTCCATTATACTTAAGATGCTATTAACCATAGAAGAATAAATATGCGTATAAGAATGACATGTGTAAACAGTATGATCCTGTTTTATGTGAACTCAACATGTGAACTCAGATACATGCAATTGGTGATCAAAAAAATGAAGGCAGAAAAATATTATTATGTACTAAATCTGTGCCATTTACCCAAATGGCATAAAGCCTTTCAGTAGTTCTCCTAAACATGCTCATTCTCACTCTGAGAAGCATTAGTGTGACTCATCACATTGTTTTACACCAAACATTAACTCCTGTATTGGTCTTTGTCCAGAATTTGCACTTACAACAAATCATGTCCACATCAGAGCAGTATTTCCATTTGGTTAATGCTATTTAGTTATTAGTTATGGCCCCAAAGTACAAAAATAATGATGTAGTAGCTCTGATAAACCTAAGAAAAATTGTAAAGTGCCTAGGTATATTCATATAAGAAATATGCATTAAATAATAAGGTTCAAAGGTTCACTAGTATGTAAGCTTTTCAGCTTACTTGAAGGGTCTTGGAATATATTGGTAGCATAAAATGAGGTCCTATTCTAATTGTATCTTGGTCACCATGTTTTCAGATGCCAATTCTCCTTACAGAAAATATTTCCCTTTCATTCTTTCCTACTAGTTGAAACAAAGACTTTTTTCTCTGTTCTGCAATTCTTTTGTGACAACATCTTCCACCTATAAAATGATTTGATTTCTCTGGATTCCATCTCATGTGCCATAAACTGATATTATTTGCTTTACAACTTATTGTATAACAAGTTCATTTTGCAGTTCCTTTTCTTCTCAATCCTATGAGGAGGTAGTGTGAGTATTCTTATTTCCATTTTAAACACTTTTAATGGCTTGATGGAGAATCGAGATTCTGATCATTTAAGTGACTTACCCATAGTCATACAGTTTATAAATGGTGAGGTTGTAATTCAAACTTATCCATTTATTCCCTTTCCAAGTCAACTGCTCTGTTCACTTCAATACTCAAAACATGATGTCCCTGAAAGAAAATTAGAAGGTAGGGTCAGCTAGGTGGCTCAGTGGATAGAGCACCAGGTCTGGAGAGGAGAATTCCTGGTTTCAAATTTGTCCTCAGACACTTCCTACCTGTGTGACACTGGGCAAGTAACTTAACCCCAATTGTCCAGCCCTTGGAGCTGATACTTGGTATTGATTCTAAGACAGAAACAAAGAGGTTTTTTAAAAAAGAAAGTTAAAAGGTTATAATTATTCTACAAAATAAATAAATAATGATTTAAAAAAAACATGTAATAAATGTTGCTTGTGATATACAGGGTGTAAAAGTGGATAAAGGGCTGGCCTCAAAATCAGGAAGACCTGGATTAAAACCTGTCCTCTAACTCCTATCTCCTATGCTCATGGGCAAATTTCTTAACCTTTTAGGAATCTAGGTGACTCTCCAAGACTCCAAGGTGCTAAACTGTGTAGGTTGAGGAGCTCTCCATCAGAGAGTTCTCTATATCAATGAAATTATAGGTCTAGTTCTTATCCTTATTCTTAATCCTAGATGGGTTGGGTTCAATTTTAGAGGGAGAGCTTCATTTAATTCATTTTTTTTATTGTTGTTGTTTGTTTATTAATCTCTCTAGCCTTCCATTCTAATACTATTTCAGATCATCTCTTTTCTTAACCTATTGCCTACGGTTTATACAGGCACCTGCATGTGTAGCTATATCTTAAATACTACACATGAATAATGAGATGATTTTGCATTTAAGGAATAGTATTTATTTCAAATCCTTCAAAGTTTCTAAAACTTTTCATAGAAATATAAGTGTATCTTTTTAACATTGATACTCTACTGCTATTGTTACACAGTTAAGACCTGTATAAAATGTAAATTCTTGAAGAATTAAAAATAATTATAATTCAGAGGAGAGAAGTACATGATGGGTATGAGCATGCAGTAATACTTAACAAAGAAAGAACTTTGAAGATGAACTGGAGTCGAGGAAAACAATAGAAATGGATCCCTCCCCTGCCCCCCAGAAAGAAGATGGGCTGGTCATAGGGAGACATGAAGAGATATCTGGTGAATAGCCCATTGTTCTCATAAGATCTGTATGATTAGGAGAAAATGTGAAGGATGTCCAGCATGTTAGATGGAACTCTTCTGCTGTACTTATAGAAAGATATAAACATATCTCCCAGAATGGGCAGGCATCTATGGAGTGTAGAGGAAGTATCAATATTAATGCCATCATAGATCCATTTCACTATTTGAGTAAATATAAAGTCTTATGACTTAGATTAAAAAAAAAACAAACACATTAAAAAAAAAAACAAACACAGACACACATAGCTATGCAAATAAAAGAGAAGAAGCTACAGAACTGTTCCAATGATGCAGATTTGAAACTTTTAAAGAAGAAAAAAAGGAAGAGAATTAGCATTTATTAAGCTTTTACTATGTGCCAAGAAATGTGCTAAGTGCTTCACAAATATCTCAGTTGATCTTCACAACAACTCTTGAAAGGCAGTGACTATCATTATGGCAATTTTACAGTTGAAGAATATAAGCCAGACATAGATTAAATGACTTGTCCTGGGTCACACAGCTAGTAAGTGTCTGAGGCTGGATTGAAACTCAAATCTTTCTGACTTGAGATCTAGAATTCTTTCCCCTGTACTCGCTACAAGATAGAAGGCTACAAATGTCACATGAGCCAATAGTATGATAAGGCAACCAAAGAAACTAATAGCATCCTAAATAGTATTAAAAGAGGCATTTCATCCAGCACTAGGGACATAATTTGGGAGGTAGCATGGTTCAGCTAAAAGAGCACTGGATTTGGAGTCAGAGGATCTGAATTTGAATTCTGGCTATGTCATTTACTAAAGTGATCGTGGCAGCTCATTTAACCTCTCCAGGCTTCAGTTTTCTTTAAAACTAGTTGGCATCAAAGGTCAAGGCAACATTTATTAAGCATTTACTTTGTATCAGGCACTGTGTCAGCTAAGTGCTGGGGATTTAAAAAAAAAGGCAAAAACATTTCCTGTCCTCAAGGAGTTCACTTTCTAATGGGGGAGACAACATACAAATAACTATGTATAAACAAGATACATATAGGACAAATTGGAGAGATTCTCAGAGAGGAAGCACTGATATTTAGGAGGATATGAAAAGGCTTCTTGCAGAAGGTGAGATGTTAGCTGAGACGTGAAGAAAGTCAGGGAAGCCAGGAAACAGAGATAATGAGGAAAAGAATTCCAGGCATGAAAATTCCTGGAGCTGGGAGACAGGATGACTTATGCAAGTTACTGCAAGCAGAGTAGTGTTACTGGATCTCAGGGTATTTGGGGGGGAGAGAGGATATAGGGTGTACGAAGCCTGATGACTAGAAAGAGAGAAAGAAGTAAGATTATGAAGGGCTTTAAAAATTAAATAGAAGACTTCATTTTATTTTGAAGGTTTATTTGAAGGTTTTATTTTGAAGGAGGTGTTGGGGTTTATTCACCTGGGGGGATAACAGCAGAGTAGAGAATGAATGGGAGTAGGAGAGACTTTAGGCAAGGAGGCCAACAAGAAGGTCTATTGGAATAGCACAGGCATAAGGTGAAAAGGACCTGCAGCAAGATATTAGCAATGTCAGAGAAGAGAAAAGGGAATCTATGAGAGATGTTGCAAAGGTAGAAACTATAGGCTTAGGCAACATGTTGGATACTAGGGAGATGGAGGAGAATGAGGATTCAAGGAAGGGACATAGATTGTGAACATCAGTGACTGGGAAGATGAGGCTGCTCTGGACAATAGAGAAGTTAGGAAGAGAAGAGGGTTTGAGGGATACAAATATTGAATTCAGATTTGGTCATGTTGAATTTAGGATGTCTACTGGAAATTGAGTTTTTTTTTTTTTTAAACCCTTACCTTCCATCTTGGAGTCAATACTGTGTATTGGCTCCAAGGCAGAAGAGTGGTAAGGGCTAGGCAATGGGGATTAAGTGACTTGCCCAGGGTCACACAGCTAGGAAGTGTCTGAGGCCAGATTTGAACCTAGGACCTCCCGTCTCTAGGCCTGGCTCTCAATCCATTAAGTTACCCAGCTGCTCCCAGGAAATTGAGTGTAAAAAATTTACAGTCTAGGGGGCAGCTGGGTAGTTCAGTGGAGTGAGAGTCAGGCCTAGAGACAGGAGGTCCTAGGTTCAAACCCGGCCTCAGCCACTTCCCAGCTGTGCGACCCTGGGCAGGTCACTTGACCCCCATTGCCCACCCTTACCAATCTTCCACCTATGAGACAATACACCGAGGTACAACGGTTTAAAAAAAATTTACAGTCTACCTACTAGAAAGCTCAATTATGACTGGAAATTTGGATGTTGAAGGAAATAGGACTGAAGGTGTCACAGTCTTACTTCATGTCTTACTCACTGACTACTGCAACATCATCATTGCCGACATCATTTTATAAGTCTTTACCTCCCCTTAGCATTTATGCCTCTTGCTTTTGTCATAGCCTTCAGATTATTTATTCTAATTCTAGTCTATCCCAACTCCAATCTCTCTTTTCCCTCTACTATCTGAGTAAATTTTACATAGTATGTAAATTTCTTTTAAGCATATTAAAGCTGTACTTGAAAATATTGAATCTTGAAACCTGAAAATGGTTCCCTGTGGATTGTCCCAGAATTCAAAGCCTTCTGCATTTTTGCTTCAAACCTTATCTTACTCAAGCCCTCATTATCTTCTCTTCCCATCCTGCTTTCTCTTATCCTTGTGCCTTTGCTCATACTTTTTTTTGTTTGTCTGAAATGGCTCATCTTCTTCATCTTTGACCATTAGAATTCCTACATTCCTTCAAAGTGTGACTTAAATGCTGATTCTTTCATGTAGTTTTCCTGGGGCAACCTGAATTGAAACTTCCTCCTTCCTCACATTTCTAATAGTATTTTTTTTTCTGACTTGAAGAACTTCTTTGGGCATACTTTCCATATCATAATTATTTAAATATATCTATTTTGTTCCTTGCTGCTTCTCACAGGATTCTAAACTCAATTATGTCAGGCACTATTTTTTTTTTGTTCACTTTAGAATCCCCAGGACCTAGTACAGTCACATTAGCTGGACAAATATCTTTCTGATGTCAATTGCATTTTTCACATGTTCTACATGACATCCTTCACAATAGTGGTCATTCACCCTCCCTTCTTCTCTGACACTTTTCTTCTTCAGGCTAAAGCTGCCTAATTTCTTTCTTTTTTTCCCCTTAGCAGTCAATAAACATTTATTGCCTACCACTGCCAGGCTCTGGGCTAAGTGCTGTGGATACAAAGATAAGCAAAAGACTTCACCTTGCCCTCAAGGAGCTTATAGTCAAAACAACTATGGACAAACAAGATTAATTTTAAATAATGAATAGAGGGAAGGCACTAGAACTGAGGGACTGAAAAGGGTTTCACATAGAAGGTGGGGCTTTAGTTGGGACTTGAAGTCCAGGAAGTCAGAAGGTAGAGATTAGGAAAGAAAGCATTCCAGGCATGAAAAGTAGCCAGGGAAAACACTTATTCAGGAGATGGAATGTCTTGTTTGAGGAAGAAAAAGGAATCTGATGTCCCTAGAGAGCAGAATACATTGGGGGGTGGGGTGGGGGGAGATACTCTGAGGAATAATTAGTACTGCCTAATTTTTTTGACCACTCCACTTTTTGCATAGAATCGTCTCTCTCTTCCAAGTTTCTTCTTATGGACAGACTTCAATTTGTCAGTATCTCTTCTTAAAATATGATTCTCCAGTACTGGACACAATATTCCACATGTGGTTTGAATAAGACTGAGAGCAGTAGACTATCTTCTCATTTGCTCTAGACTTCTATTAATCACACTGGCTTCCATACAATACTTAATGAGCTTCTAATCTACTAAGATCCATCATTTTTTTCTCCAAGATTAAGCAGTCTTCCTCCTAATTATATCTTTCTTTATCTTGTCCTTGTGCAGTTGACATTTAAAATGAAAGATTTTACATTGGTCCCTACAAAATTTTACCTGATTATCTTTAGCCCATCATGATAACCCACTATTATAATTTTTGAATTCCAACTTTGGAACATAATGTACTGACTAAACTCTCAGTTCCATTTCATCTAAATATTTGATAAATATGTCATCTAGACAATTGAGCAAATATCAAGTATCTACGATGTATAAAGTAATGTACTAGGAACTCAGTATATAAAAACAAAATAATCTTTCTATTCTACTGGAGAAATACAACATGAACACATAAGTAAATGCAAACTAATGTCAGGAAGAATAAATTACAACAATTTAGTGGAGGTCAGGAAAGACTGAATAAAACAGGTTGCACCTACTTTGAGGCTGGAAGGAGGAAAAATATTCTGAAAAGTAGAGATGAGGACAAACTGCAGTGCAGATATTGGGAATGACTTGTTCCAAAGCATGGAAGCAGGGGAAGGAATATTAGGTGGATAATTTGGTTATAATTTAGAATATATAGTAATGATGGAAAGAGAAGGAGGGAAGAGAGGTAATAAGCATTTATATAGCATTAACTATGTAACTAGCAATTTACTAAACACTTTGGAAATATCATCTCATTTGATTCTAACAATCCTAGAAGGTTGGTACTATAATGATCCCTATTATACAGTTAAGGAAACTATAGCAGATAGAAATTAAATGACTTTTTTGGAATCACACTGGTAGAAAATATAAAAAGCTAGATTTTAACTCAGATCTTCCTGACTCTAGGCCCTACACTCTACCCACTGTTCTCACACAGATGGCTAGATAAGTTGGAAACAGATTCTTGAGGGCATTCAGTTCTAAACTGAAGGTTTTTTCATTTTACCCTAAAGGCAATAACAAATCACTGAAGGCTAGTGAGCAATGGAGGAAAAATGTGAGACCTATTCTTGAGGAATATTTTTGTAGTCATTAATTAATTGATCAATAGTAATTTATTGAATATCCTCAGCATGGCAGATGTGGTACTAAGCACTTGGAAAACAAATACAAAAATGAGACAGTTTCTGATTTCAAGGAACTTATTGTTATTTTTCATCCTTTGTTTTCAAAGAAGACCAATGTCTTGACTTGCTGATGAATTGAATTTAAGTGATGTGGAGTTGAACAAAATTGTTGGCCTCACTTTCTCCTCCAAAGTCTTTGAAATCCAGTGGCAAGAAGAAAGTCAGGACAACTGGCAATAACCTGGGATGCGATGAGATGACCTTGACATCTATGATGTTTGACGAAACTCTAAGAGTTCCAGTGTTTACTTTAGCTGCTTCCATGACCATTGGAATAAATTGTTCTCTTCTAGCCATTCTTCCAAGGGAAGTCTTCATGTGCTTGGGGTAGACATGCCCCTAAATCAGCAATAGGTTTAGTCTATCAGCTACCCTCCTCTTGGTTTAACTTTTTGCTGGAACAGTTTTTCTGGGGTGTCACTACTGCATATAGTACAATTTCTTGGAACCATGAGGTGAGAGTTGGTTGACAGGTGGATACAAAAGGCATATGAGCAACTGTATAAAGGGTTGATAAGTCCTCTCACAAGTGGTGCTAGTCCTTCCTGAACTCTGCATACAATTAATAGAGTTTATATTCTAAACTATGTAATAAATGAATTAATAGAGGAGAAACTAGAAACAGGAAGACCAATTATGAAATACTTATAATCCTGATGAAAGATGAGGCTGACCTAAGCTAGAGCATGTGAATGGTAAGAAGAGAAAGAAAGTGAAAGATAATATGGTAGTAAACTCCACAATACTTGGTAACTAATAATTTGATATGTCATGAAAGAACCAAGACTGATTCCAAGGTAATTAACACTGGTAATGAGGGCTAGGTTCCCTAACAGAAAAAGTTAAGTTCATAATAAGGGCATGTTTATGAGGAAGATGAGTTAGACATTTTGATCTTTGAGATATTGATAGGACACAATGTAAAAATGTCTAGCAAGTAATTATTGGCAATAATAATACTATATCACATTCATGTAGCACTTTAAGGTTTGTAAAGCATTTTATATGTATAGATTCATTTCATTATCATAATTACTCTATGAATACATACTATTATTTCCTTCCTTTAATAAATGAGGAACATGAAGTTCAGAGACTTTATGTTCTTTAATCTGATGATCTAATAAATGTCTATGGCAAGATTAGAACTTAGGTCATTTTGACTCCAAGTTCAATATTTTTACCATATGCCTCATTGCAGAAATGTTATTGTGGAAAGGGTGGAGAGGGCTTCAGACTGGGGTACATAGATTTGAGAATCATTTTTGGTGAGATGATCATTGAAACTAGAGGAGCAAATGAGGTCAGCAATTCAATTCAATTAAAAAAACCCCATCAATTCAGTATCTACTGTATTCAGATCAAGGGCAGCTAGGAGGTTCAGTAAATAGAGAACCTACTTTGCAATCAGGAGAACCTGAATTCAAATCTTGCATCAGACATTTACTAGCTGTGTGATTTTGGGCAAGTCACTTAACCCCATGTTTCTCATTTCCTCATCTGTAAAATGAGCTGAAGGAAATGGTAGATAATTCCAGAATCTTTGCAAGAAAACCTCAAATCAGATAAGAATAGTCAGAAATTATTTGAAAATGACTAACCAACAATGTCCAATGTACAGTCCAAAGCAATAGGATAGGGATGGAGATTAAAACCTATGACTTCATTGGTATAAGGAACTACCAGGTAAGGAAATTCCCTCTACCAGGCCAATTTGGCACCTTCTCTGAATTTTATTTTATTTTAAAAGTATTTTATTGATAGCTTCTGGTTGTTTTTGATAGTTCTGGTTGCATCATCATAGTTATCTCTAGTATTTTTCCACCTCCCTTTCTTAGAGAGCCATCTCATATAACAAATAGTATTTTTTAGAGGAAAAGAATCAGAACTAATCAATGAAGTTCAAAAATATGTGTAATGTGTAATAACAATGGATTTTCCTATTCTGTGAAAGGGTAAGTGAAGGTGTCTCATACCTCTTCATTCAAGACCTCCTTGTTCTTTACAATTTTCTTATATTTCCTTGTTTTTTTTTTTTTGTTTTTTTTTTTTTTGGTTTATAGTTGTTCCTTCCATTTACCTTATTTTAATTGTTGTATATATAGTTTTCTTTGCTCTGTTTACTTTATTCTGTATCATATATTCCATGTTTCTCTGCATTCCTCAGATACTTTGTTTCTTATAGCACAGCATTATTCCTTTATATTTATGTGCCACTATTTGTTTAGCCATTTCCCAATTGATGGGTATCTTGTTTCTAATTCTGTGCTCTCACAAAAAAGTGCTGCTGAAACATTTTGAATTATGTAGGGGCTTTTTTCTTATCAATAGTTTCCTTAGGGCAGAATTTTAGCAATGGAATCTTTTATACAAAGGGTACAGATATTCTAATACTTTTATTTACATACTGCCAATTTGCTTTCCAAAATTGTTGTAGGATTTCCTGAAGCCACCAACAATGTGTACCTATCATTTCACAATCTTTCCATCATTGAATATTTGTATTTTTTTTTTATCATTTTTACTAATTTTTACTAATGTTAAGGATTCAATTAAAAAGCTAAGGATGGTTTTGATTTGCATTTCTCTTATTATTAATGATGTTGAGCATTCTTTCATGTGGTTGTGAATACTTTGTGATTCTTCTTTTTAAAGATATGAACTACTAGTTCATATCCTTAGACTTTATCTATCAGGAAATGTCTGTTAATCATACACACATAAATTATTTCTATATCCTGGATACCAAATCTTATCAGAGAAATTTAATACAAAGATGTTTTCCCATCAGACTACTTCTCTTCCTATCCTAGATATGTTATCTGTGAGGAAACTTTTCAGTTTCAAATAATGTCTTCTATTTTGTAATTGCCTCTATCTCCTCTTTGTTTAGGAATACATCTCCTACCCATAGTTGTGAGTTATATGATCTATTTCATAGTGTGATCTTAAATGTTAAGGTTGCATATCCATTTAAAACATGTTGTAGAATATGTAAAGTGGTTCTAAGCTTTATTTCTGCCAGAATGCTTTTTGTTTTCTTAGCAGTTTTGATCAAATAAGGGATTTTTTCCAGATGATTGTTTTTCAATTTATCAAATACTTGGCAATTGTATTCTATTGTTACTGATGGTCTCTTATATGATCTATACTATTAATCTATCTTTCTATTTTTAACCAAAATCAGATGGTTTTGATTACTGCTATTTTATAATATAGTTTGAAATATCGAAGTGCTATTTCCCCTCCCTCCCTATTTCTTTTGATAATTTCCCTTGTTATTCTAGACTTTTTTTTCTAATGAAATTTTTATCAATATTTATAAAGCATCTCTTTGGTAACTTGATGGGTATAATATTAAAAGTATGAATTAATTTTGTCGGCATTGCCATTTTTATTATGTTGGTATGGCCTAGCCATGAGTGCTGAACATTCCTCCAGCTATTTGAATTGTTCTATATTTTTTTAAGGAACACTTTGTAATTTAATCTATATGCCCACATATTTTAGACTTTTGTAGTTATTTGAAATGGGGATTTCCTCGTTATTGCTTTTTTTTTTTGCTATTATTATATGGAAATCTTGTTGATTTTTGAGGATAGCCTGTAATATTGCTGAAGCTATTAATTGTTTCAATTAGTATCTTTGCTGATACCCTGGGATTTCCAAGTAAACCATCATACTCTTGGCAAATAGTGGTTGTTTTATCTCCTCTTTCTCTATATTTAAATTCTTAATTTCTTTCTCTTGCTTTATTGTTTTAATGTTTTCAGCATTTTATCAGATAATAGGGGAAGAGGGGGCATCTTGGAAATATATCTTTAAAATTTTTTTATTTAGAATATTTTTCCATGGTTTCATGATTTATAATTCCTCCCCTGCTCTCTCCTCCCCCCTCCCAAAGTCAACAAGCAGTTCCACTGGGTTACGCATATATCATTGTTCAAAACATATTTCTATGCTATTCATATTTGTAGTTGAGTGATCCTTTAACATCAGAACCCTAATCACATCCCTATTGAACTACATGATTGATCATATCTTTTTCTAATGCATTTCTGGTTCCACAGTTCTTTCTCTGGATGTGGATAGTGTTCTTCCTGTCAAGTATCCTCTGGATTGTCCTGGGTCATTGCATTGCTGCTATTAGAAAAGTCATTCACTTGTGCCATAATGTATCAGTCTCTGTGTACAATGCTCTCCTGGTTCTGCTCCTTTCACTCTGCATCAATTCCTGGAGGTCTTTCCAGTTAACATGGAATTCCTCCAGTTCATTATTCCTTTTAGCACAATAATATTCCATCACCAACATATACCAAGATTTATTCAGCCATTCCCCAATCGATTGACACCTCCTCATTTTCCAATTTTTTGCCACCACAAAGAGCATGGCTACAAATATTTTTGTACAAGATTTTTTCTTTATTATCTCTTTGGGGTACAAACCCAGCAGTGGTATGACTGGATGAAAGAGCATTCATGGGGGCAGCTGGGTAGCTCAGTGGATTGAGAGTCAGGCCTAGAGATGGGAGATCTTAGGTTCAAATCCGGCCTCAGACACTTCCCAGCTGTGTGACCCTGGGCAAGTCACTTGACCCCCATTGCCCACCCTTACCACTCTTCCACCTAGGAGCCAATACACAGAAGTTAAGGGTTTTTTAAAAAAAAAAGAAAGGGCATTCAAGTAAAGGCATTCATGTAAAGCCCTTTGTGCATAGTTCCAAATTGCCCTCCAGAATGGTTGGACCAATTCACAACTCCACCAGCAGTGTATTAGTGTCCCAATTTTGTCACATCCCCTCCAACATTTATCACTTTCCTTTGCTATCATATTGGTCAATCTGCTAGGTATGAGGTGGTACCTCAATGTTGTTTTAATTTGCATTTCTCTAATCAGGAGGGATTTAGAACACCTTTTCTTATGCTTATTAATAGTTTTGATTTCATCATGTGAAAACTGCCTATTTATGTCCCTGGATCATTTGTCAATTGGGGAATGGCTTGATTTTTTTGTAAATTTGACTTAGTTCCTTATATATTTGGGAAATTAAACCTTTATCAGAGGGTTTTGTTATAAAAATGTTCTCCCTCTTTGTTGCTTTCCTTCTAATTTTGGCTGCATTGGTTTTGTTTGTACAAAACCTTTTAAATTTGATGTAATCAAAGCCATTCATTTTACATTTTGCAATGTTCTCTATCTCTTGCTTGGTCTTAAATTCCTTCCTTTCCCACAGATCTGACAGGTATACTAATCTATGTAAACCTAATTTATTTATGATTTCACTCTTTATATTTAAGTAATTTGCCCATTTTGAATTTATCTTGGTATGGGGCAGGGGTCGGCAACCTTTTTGGCCATGAGAGCCATAAACGCCTGCAGAAGGAGGAGGATGGAGGCAGAAGGCGCTGGAATCTGGGGCTGGGGCTGAAGGGCCCCCTGGGGCACATCATGGGGCTCGGCCCTGACTGGCAGTTTGAGAGGTGGAGCCAGATATGGCTCAAGAGCCATATGTTGCCGACCCCTGGTATAGGGTGTAATATGTTGATCTAAATCTAATTTTTCCCATACTGTTTTCCAATTTTCCCAGCAGTTTTTGTCAAATAGTGAGTTCTTGTCCCAAAAGCTGGGATCTTTGGGTTTATTGAACACTAGCTTACTGAAGTAATTTACCCTTAGTCTATTCCATTGATTCACCTTTCTATCTCTTAGCCAGTACCATATTGTATAGATGACCACTGCTTTATAATAAAGTTCAAGATCTGGTACTGGTAGACCCCGATTCTTTTCATTTTATTTTTCATTATTTCCCTTGATATTCTTGATCTTTTGTTCTTCCAAATGAAATTTGTTATAATTTTTTCTAATTCTAACTTTTTTGGTAGTTTTATAGGTATGCTGCTGAAAAAGTAGATTAATTTGGGTAGGATTATCATTTTTACTATGTTAGCTCATCCTACCCAGGAGCAATTAATGTTTTTCAAATTGTTTAAGTCTAGTTTTAATTGTGTAAAAATTATTTTGTAGTCATGTTCATATAATTCCTGTGTTTGTCTTGGCAGATAGATTCCTAAATATTTTATATTGTCTAAAGTGATTTTAAATGGAGTTTCTCTTTCTAACTCCTGCTGCTAAGTTTTGTTGGAAATATATTGAAATGCTAATGAGTTATGTGGGTTTATTTTGTGCCCTGTAACTTTACTAAAGTTGTTAATTATTTCCAATACCCTTTTAGTTGATTTTCTGGGGTTAAGTATATCATCATATCATCTGTAAAGAGTGATAGTTTAGTCTCCTTATTGCCTACTTTAATCTCTTTAATTTCTTTTTCTTCTCTAATTGCTACTGCTAGCCTTTCTAGTACAATGTTAAATAATAGAACTGATAATGGACATCCTTGCTTCACTCATGATCTTATTGGGAAGGCTTCTAACTTATCCCCATTACAGATGATACTTGCTGATGGTTTCAAATATATACTATTTATTATTTTTAGGAAAGGCCCATCTATTCCTATACTTTCTAGTGTTTTCATTAGGGATAGGTATAGCATTTTGTCAAAGGCTTTTTCTGCATCCATTGAGATAATCATGTGATTTCTATTGGTTTGATTATTGATATAGTCAATTATATGAATGGTTTTCCTCATATTCAACCATCCTTGCATTCCTGATATAAATCCCACCTGATCATAGTAAATAATCCTTGTGATAACTTGCTGGAATCTTTTTACTAGGATTCTATTTAGGATTTTTGCATCTATGTTCATTAAGGAGATTGGTCTGTAGTTTTCTTTCTCAGTTTTTAGTCTGCCTGGCTTTGGAATCAGTGCCATATTTGTGTCATTAAAGGAATTTGGTAGAACTCTTTCTTTGCTTATTTTGTCAAATAGTTTGTGTAATATTGGGAATAGTTTTTCTTTAAATTTTGATAGAATTCACTTGTGAATCCATCTTGCCCTGGGTATTTTTTCTTAGGGAGTTCCTTGATGGTTTGTTCTAATTCATTTTCTGAGATGGGATTGTTTAAGTATTCTATTTTCTCTTTTGTTAATCTAGGCAATTTATATTTTTGTAGATATTCACCTATTTCATCTAGATTGTCATGTTTATTGTCATATAATTGGGCAAAATAGTTCTTAATAATTGCATTAATTTCCTCTTTATTAGAGGTAAGGCCGCCCTTTTCGTCTTTGATCCTGTTTATTTGATTTTCTTCTTTCTTCTTTTTTCCTTTCTCCTTCTATCATGTTCTCAGATCCTTTTATTCTTTCCTTCTTATCTACAAGTGCCAGGCAGGAAATGGAGAAGGAGAATCATTTCCTCTTCATTAGAGGTGATATTAGCCCTTTCATTTTTGATACTGTTAATTGCATTTTCTTTTTTTTTTTTTTTTATTATTATTAGATTGACTAGTATTTTATCTATTTTAGTTGTTTTTTCAAAGTACTAGCTGCTGGTCTTATTTATTAGTTCAACAGTGTTTTTTTACTTTAAATTTTGATTAATTTCTTCTTTAATTTTTAGAATTTCCAATCAAATTTTTATCTGGGGATTTTTAATTTTTTTCTTTTTTCTAATTTCTTAAGTTGCAAGTCCAATTCATTGATCTCTGCCCTCTCTATTTTCTTGGTATAAGCACTCAGTGATATAAATTTTCCCTTGAGTAGTGCTTTGGCTGCATCCCATAGGTTTTGATATGATGTCTCCTCATTGTCATTCTCTTTAGTGAAGTCTGTAATTGTTTCTATGATTTCTTCTTTGACCCACCTGTTTTGAAGAATTAGATTATTTAGTTTCCAATTAACTTTCCATGGACCATTGTTAATTATAATTTTTACTGAATTATGTTATGAGTAAGATTAGATTAGCTGGTTATTAGGTATTGATTAACTCCGCCAAGGACGGTCCCAAGCCTGGCTGAAAAAAAAAATCTCACTTGCTATAGAAACTGCAACCTCATTAAACCAACAAAACCAACGATTGCCTAGTCTGGAAGATTGCTCTCCAACAGAGTCCATGACGCGTGCTGGCAAAAGCCAACAAACTCCAGATCTTTGTTGACGGGTGCCTGCGTCACATCTTGGACATTGGATGGCAGACCTGGCAGAGATATGCCGAGAATGAGACAGGGACTGTTGGAGTGACATGGGCCCAGTTGGGGGAAGTTGCCCAGAACAGAGTCCATTGGCATGAGATGGTTGCGACCCTATGCTCCTCTGGGAGTTAATAGGAATAATAATAATAATAATAATAATAATAATAATAATACGGTATTGATTATATATTGATTAGGAAGTACCTAGCAGGAAGGAGCTGAAGCTGGGAATTTCAGGTTGGAATGAAGGAGGAGGAAGTCTGTCTGTGCTCTGAGTGTGGACTCCATGAGTGGTGGGCAAAACTGTTGCCAACCTGGGAGACCTCAGAGCAAAGGACACCCTGCTTCCTGTTTTCCCCTGGGATCCTCTGTGGTGTGTCATCTAGCAAAAGGACAAATCTACAAAGCCAAGAGAGGAGGAGAAGTTTGAAAACTGGAGGACAGTGCTTCAAGCAGAGCCCTCTCTACTTGGTACCTGAGATCATCTTGACTCCTGGCATCCAGAGATCATCAGTGGATTGCAGTGAGAATCCCAAAGCCACAAAGTCCTAGCTATACTCATGCCTGGCAGGTTCCAGGTTTGAGGCAGAAACCCAGAGACTCCATTTATAGCTCCTTGGGCCCTGTTAGTTTAGATCACTTAGATAAGAGTAGAATAAGTACTCCCATTGCCCTGTGGTTTTATCCCTTAGATTTTAAGTGTAGAAATCCTTTCCCACCTTTTAGTCTAACATAATTAAAGCTGTTAAGTCCCTTTTACCTTGTTAGCCTGTTACTATACTCTGGTCTAGTGGAAGCTGGGTGACAGTTAAGATCAACTGCCATTCCTGTGGCAATCCAGTAAAACTCTAGTCTCTTCACCCTGATCCAGTCTCTCATAAATCCTAAAGTGTGTTCCCACAAAACACTTAGTTTATTGTAATATCCCTGGTGACCCCATTACCTTACTTATATTTTCCTACAATTATGATCTGAAAAGGTGTTATTTATTATTTCTGCTTTTCTGTATTTGTTTGCAATATTTCTATGCCTTTGTACATGGTTGATCTTTGTATATGCACCATATACTGCTGAGAAGGCATATTCCTTTTTATCCCTGTTCAGTTTTCTCCAGATATCTATTAGCTCTAATTTTCCTAGCATTTAATTTACTTCTCTTACTTTTTTCTTATTTATTTTTTGGTTTGGTTTATCTAGTTCTGAAAGGGGAATGTTAAGATCCCCCACTAGTATGGTCTTATCTATTTCTTCTTTGAGCTCCTTCAATTTTTCTTTTAGAAATCTAGATGCTATACCATTTGGTGCATAAATGTTTAGTAATGAAATTACTTCATTGTTTATTGTACTGTTTAGCAAAATGTAATTTCCTTCCTTATCTCTTTTAATCAGATCGATTTCTACTTTGGCTTTGTCTGGTATCATGATTGCTACTCCTGCTTTTTTTACTTTAGAAGATGCATAATATATTCTGCTACAGCCTTTTACCTTGAATCTCTGTGTATTATCTTGCCTCAGATGTGTTTCTTATAAATAACATATAGTAGGATTCTGTTTTTTAATCCATTCTGCTACCTATTTCCATTTAAAGGGTGAGTTCATCCCATTCACATTAAGTGTTATGATTACTAACTGTGTATTGCCCTCCATTGTATTACACCCTTTTGATCCTGCTCTAATCCCTTTCACTCTATTCCTCCTCACTAGTATTTTGCTTTTTTTCACCACCACCCCCAGTTCTCCCTCCCTTCAATTATACCCCCATCCCCCACTTCCCTTGTCTTGTTCCCCTTCTACTTCTCTGTAGGGTAAGATAGAATTCTATGCACCACTGAGTATACTCACTTTTCCCTCTCTGAGCCAGTTACAAAGAGGATAAAGTTTAAGTACTGGCCATCACCAGCTTTATCTTCCCCTCTCTGTATTGATGTTTCTCACCTCTTTATGTTATATAATTTACCCCATTCTTTCTCTCCTTTCCCTATTCTCTCAGTACAACTCTCTCTTTCAGCCCTTGATTGATTTTTACATGTCATTCATATGCATACATATCATATCATGCATACATATCATTCCATACCATCACATTTAGATATATATCATATCATCATATATCATCATATATAACATATTATCATAATTAGCTAACTTTTAATTGACTGGAGAAGGAAATGACAATCCACTCCAGTATCTTTGCCAAGAAAATCCAATGGAGGGGCAGCAAGGTAGTAGTGGTTTTGAGAGCCTGGCTTAGAGATGGGATGTCCTGGCTTCAGACCTGGACTCCAATATGGACAATATTGACATGCTAATGTCCACAGGGTCATGAAGAGTCAGACATCACTGAATGACTAAATAAAAACAAAGGACATATTATACATTTGTGTTTGTATTTATGGTCAATGAATATATTTGTATATGAACATATTAATTCTCTATATTCCTCCTTTTCATCTATGTACTCTACTAACCTCAGCCTTATTTTCATGTATTTGCTTCTCACAGAGACCACTGGTAATGCAGATAGATGAGATCTGTAAACATGTCATTTTTATCTCTTTCCTAAAAATATGTTCATAGAATATTTTATCACAATACATGACTATATTTAATACTTTCATGTATCACAGTGGACTTAAAGTGAACCTGTTTACTTGGTTATTATCACTGTACCTAATTTTACCAAGTAATTTCACTCCTCTTCTGTCATCCCAACTATCTTTATCTATAAATTTTTTCATATTTTTGTCTTAATGGGATTAAGCTGTGTCCCAGAATTTTTACTTTTCCATTGTAGTTTGTTCCCATATTCATTATTACTGAAAAGTCTACTTGCTAGTCTTATAGGAAATTTTTCTTTGGGTATTTTACAGTCTTTTATTGCTGATGTTCTTCACTTCTTCAGATAAAAGAGTCTATTTCCCTTGTGTCGTGGACTTTGTCATTTCCTCTTTTTCCAAAATTACACTGGAAACATCTGCTAAGGACTTATTTAAACACTCAGTTAATTCTTCATAAAACTTAGAGGTGAGCCCATCTGTTCCAAGAGCATTCCTTGGTCTCAAGAGCTTTATTATGGTTTTTTTTAAAGTCTGGCTGCTATTTTTGCCTCAGTTGTCAATTTCCCTTCTTTCAGTTGTACCTAAGGAGAAGGTGATAGAGATGTAGTGTTACTTTAAAGTAGTTTTAAAAATTTTTCTACAGGTGAAGTTTAAAGCTGGAAGGATACTTAACGGTCATTTTTATTGAGTTATTTCATTTTAAAAATGGGAAAAATGAGACCTAGAGGAGCTGGGTGACTTGGCCAAGATCACACAAATAATAAGTGAAAGAGCAATGATGTCAATAAAATTCTTGCTTCTCCAAATATCTGACTTTGGATGACTCCAAAAATATTATCATTACATCCTACTTTTCTTTTTGTTTAGTGTTACACCAATCCATTGTAGTCCTTGGAATCTATGGTAACCTTTCCTAGAAGAGCTGCTGTGAGGGGACTACCATAGAAATAAAGCAGCCTTAATGAGCTTTGCCTTAATTTATTTGCTCTACTTAAAAAACCAGGTATTTATGGATAGTATTCATTTTAATAACACCTAGATATCTGCTTATATCTTTTCATTTGGGCCTTCCAAGAACCATTTATAACAAATAATTTTTTAATAAAAGCAGAGAGGAAGAGGGCGAAAAATTCAACAAAACTGATCAGTGGATCAAAAACAAAACAAAACAAAACAAAAAAACCACCTGACCTCTTATACAAAGTTCCATATCTGTGGATGTCTCATCTCTTCAAAGGAGTTAGAAGTCTTCTCATATCTTTGATTGTGAGCCCATTCTTGTTCTTTAAAATTTTTTTATCATTCATTTTCACTTGTCTTTTGGTGGTTGTTCTTTCAGTTTATATCATCAAATTAATTTTGTATATTATTTTTCCTGGGCTGCTTACTTCACATTGCATCAGTTCATGTATGTTTTTCTTTAATTCTATTAATGTTTATAATTTCTTACAGAATAGCAATATTCTATTATATTCACACACCCATAGTTCATGTAGTGGTTCCCCAATCAACA
This sequence comes from Gracilinanus agilis, assembly GCF_016433145.1. Classification (NCBI taxonomy): domain Eukaryota; kingdom Metazoa; phylum Chordata; class Mammalia; order Didelphimorphia; family Didelphidae; genus Gracilinanus; species Gracilinanus agilis. The sequence continues at coordinate 596,360,799 of NC_058130.1, forward strand.
GACATCTATTTTTTTTTCCAAGTCTTTGCTACTGAAAAACATGTTGCTATAATATTTTGGTATATATAAAGCTTTTCTTTTTGTCAGGTGAGGTATTTAGCAATGGAATTTCATAGCCAAAGGGGATGGACATTTTAGTCCCCTTTTTTGCATAATTCCAAATTGCTTTCCAAAATGACTTTACTAATTCACAACTCTTTTAATGCATTAATATACCAATTTTACAACCTTTCCAACATTAACTATTCTCACCTTTTGTTATCTTTGTCAGTCTGCTGGTAGTTAAGTGAAACCTCAGAGTTGTTTTAAAACATGTTTCTTTTATTTATTTATTTTTTGTGTTTTGGTTCATTCTTTCATGTGGTTGTTAATAGTCAGCAATTCTTTTGTGAATTCTTGATTGATAATCTATTGAGCCATAACTTTTAGTCTTATGAATTTCATTTAGTTGTGCATGTGTGTATACATACACACATCTATATATTTGGGTATATACAATTTATATGCATATATATATAGATATATATGAAGATATTCAGTATTAGATATATTTTATGTAAGTGGATTTCCATTCAGTACTAATGTCTGTCACTGGAACAATTTTCTTTCACAGCTCAAAAAGTAGAATTCATAATAGGTTTGTTTTTTTTAAACGGAGTTCCCTGAGTGGCACCATATTTCCAAGTTCTAATGGTAAACTCAATTATTATTGAAATACAAAGTTTTAAAATGAGTTGATAACTTTATATATATATATGCGTATACATTTAGATATACACATAAACATATTTATAACACTAAACTCTCATTAGATATTTGATACAAAGGTATTTTTAGCCAACTATTTCTCTTCTTAGATGTATTAATTTTGTTTGTATGATATCTTTTCAATTCATGTAATTAAATTATCAATTTGATTTAATATTTATATATGTGCATAATCTCTAGGCAGGAAAGAGAAGAGCTAAGTTTTCATATTTATTGACACTGTTGACCCTTCCCAATCTGGGTTGGAAGTAGAACAGCTTCTGCAGACTGGAAGACAATGGGATATCTGTCATGGCATCCTTCTCATATAGTAGGAAGCTTTGTCCATTTTGTGCTTTTTTATATAGTATGTGAGAGCAATGAATCAACTTTATATACTATCTTTCTATCCATTTCTTTTAATTTTTAATCACCATTTCACCGAGTTGTTTTGCAAATTTTGTTTTTAGCACTTCTTGCATACTGCTTGAAGACATTGAGTATTACAGAATCATGACATCTCTGTTCTATGATTTTTTTTCTAAATGAATTTGTAAGCGATGCCAAGCAAAGTCTATGTAGTACCTGAGTTTCTGTCACTGCTTCTCTTAGCATAGATTTTTTTTCTAGTAAAATTATCTAGACAAAGTGTGTGCTTGCAGGTACAGAAATGGGAAAATTTCTGGATAAATTGTGAAGATTAGAGAAAAGGGACTTTTTCCTTGCCCTCCTACCCAAACCCTTATTTTTATCAACTTTAATAAATATACCCTTGTTCAAAGTTAAGGTTTGCGTTTTAAGATTGCGTTTGAGGAGTTTGAGGCCAGGAAGTAGCCATTTAGCTTCCTGTCCCTGACAGGAGTCACTGTCACCAGAATTCATATTTACCAACATTATTTACTGGTCCAACTATCATCTTTCACTGTACAAAATGATTGTAGTTCTATAACAATTGGAAGATTTAAATTTAACTTGAAGCTTTTTTCTAAACAGAGATCATAATAACCAATAACGTATACAGTTATTGGATTCCATGTCATCCTACAAAGTGTGAACTATTTTTGGGTGCTATATAATAAACCTATGCTACTTTCATAAAAAAAAATAGGAGAATAGTTTGTATTGCCAGCCATGTAGGATTTTTAAAAAATCATATATATATATATAAAATGGATCCCAAAAAGGATAGGGCCCTCTGATTATTCTGAATAATATATGCATGAAAGTATGTGGTATGTGTGTATTGCTTACACACACATATATATATTATATATAATTGTTATGGGTTTAAATGAAAATCTAGAAGTTGTCCAAAAATGTAACTTCTCTGTTTATTCCTCTGTACCATGAATAATACTTTAGGTGAGTTCGACATACTTTAAGCACCTATGTTATTTAAATTTTTATTTAATTATTAAAGTATTATTCATAGTATAAGGAAACGGGCAGATAAAATAAATATTTTTCAATTATCTGGGCATTTTACAACTTCTGTGTTTTCAGTTAAACCTGTAACACAAAGTAGTAAGGGTCTAAGGCTGGATTTTTACTCAGGAAGATGACTATTTTTGACACCAGGTCTGGCAATCTATCCAATGAGTCACAATCTGACACACACTAAGAGCTTAACAAATGCTTGTCAATTAGTGAATAAGTCAAATTAATTTCTCCTGTGCTTAAGTCCCCCTCAAGAAACAAATTTGAGAAGCAAAAAATGAGATAGATACATTTAGGCGTTAAAGGTAAGATGTATAAAACATCAGAATATCTAGAGAGGTCCTTTTTATTTATTTATTTAACCAATTACATGTAATAATAAATTTCCACATAAGTTTTCTGATGTTATATGACCCAAATTGACTCCTTCCCTCCTTTCTTTAACCCCCTCCCAGAGCTGGCAAGCAATTCAATCTGGGTTATATGTGTCTTATCATGCAAAATGTATTTTTATATTGTTCATTTTTGTAAATGAATAATCTTATAAAACCCAAACCTCAAAACATATAGCCAAATAAACAAGTGAAAAATCTTCTGCTTTCATCTGCATTTCTACTCCAACAGTTCTTTCTCTGGAGGTGGATAATATTTTTTGTCATAAGCCTCTCAGAAATGTCCTAGATCATTAAATTGCTGTTAGTACCAAAGTTTATCACATTTGATCATCCCACATTATTGCTGCTACTGTGTATAATGTTCTCCTGGTTCTGCTTATTTCACTCTGTATCAGTTCATGTAGGTCTTCCCAGTTCTTCCTGAAATCATCCTGTACATCAATCCTCACGGCACAATAATATTCCATCACCACCATATACCACAATTTGTTTGACCATTCCCCAATTGAGGGACATGCCTTTAATTTCCAATTTTTTGCCACTACAAAAAGAGTAGCTATAAATATTTTTGTGCAAATAAGTCTTTTCCCATTTAAAAAATCCTCTTTTGTGGGTAGGGCAGCTGGGTAGTTCAGTGGAGTGAGAGCCAGGCCTAGAGATGGGAGATCCTAGGTTCAAATCCGGCCTCAGACACTTCCCAGCTGTGTGACCCTGGGCAAGTCACTTGACCCCCATTGCCTACCTTTACCACTCTTCTGCCTTGAAGCCAATACACAGTATTGACTCCAAGATGGAAGGTAAGGGTTTAAAAAAATAAAATAAAAAATAAAAAACTTCTTTGGGATGTAGACCTAGTAGTGGTATGGCTGGATCAAAGGGTATGCATTGTTTTATAGCTCTTTGCGCATAATTCCAAATTGCCCTCCAGAATGGTTGGATCAGTTCACAGGGAGTTCCTTTTTTAAATTCCATCTATTTTTATACTGGGAGTAGTCATCAGCTTCTTTGCCTAGCCCTAGATATAAACATTCTAGAAGTTTCATGTGGGGTTATCAAATAAGACACTTCCAAGGCCAGTTAGTACAATCCTGTCATTTCATGGACAGATAATTGAGGCTCAGAGAGCTAGGTTAGGGTCACATTACAAAGTAGTAGCAAAGACAGAATTCAAATCCAGAACCCCTGATTTCAAAGCCAGTGGTCTTGTCACTACATCACAACTTTGTGATTATGACAGACTCCATGTAACTTATCCTTTGGGGTTAGCCTATGCTAAACTTGCCTTTTTTTGTTCAGAAGGACAATTAAGATGACTTGAAAACCTTAAGTACCTACTGACTCACATTTAATAACAATAACAATAATAATACACCTTTACATAGTGCTTTAAATTTTGGAAAGTGCTGTTTACACATATCATTTCATTTGTTCTTCACAATACTTGGGAGGTAAGTAGTATAAATATTATTCTCATCTTAGAGAGTAGGAAACTGGGGTTCAGAGAGATACAAGAATCATCTCCATTTATAGCAAATTAAGGCTCAGAGAGGTAAGTTGACTAACCTACAGTCACAAAGTAAGCATGAGAGAATGGATTTTTGAGCCATGTTTTTTTGACTCTGAGGCTTCCGTTCTATCTATTATCCATGGGAAGTCACCACTAACACACCAAGAATTTAAAAATCACCAGGCTTTACAATCAGTTCTTGTAACCAAAAATCTCCAGTGGGTACTGAGATTCTGTTCTGACATTGAGGAAGGTTTTGCAACTAGGATGTTGTCTAAACACAACTTCTGGGACCTCAGAATATTGGAATTGTAGCTTTGGTCCATTCAGACCCACATACTTATAAGTACCTTGGTAATTCAAGCATAAAAATAGTCATTCTGTTTTCACTTAAATTGCTTTGAATTATGGACCTAGAGTCAGTTATATTTTCTCTTCTGAATTACTCTGGTAATTAGTTCATTTAAAAATTTTTGAAATTAAAACATTTATTTTCTCTCTATCCTGTCTTTTCCATAATGGAAAAAAAAGAGAGAGGAGCCTTGCAATAAGTATGCATAATCAAGCAAAACAAATCTTGGTAATTGATTTCATTCTGTTCCACATAGAACTAATCTTGGAGAGAAAGAAGGATATTTGCTAAGGAATGATTTTACTTCAAAATTCTGAGCGTTCGCCACAATCAAATGGCATCTGCTGGTGGTGGTGGTGGTTCAGTGTGGCAGAATGATCAGTGGGCTTGGACTTAGGATATGTGGGTTCAAATCTCAGTTTTGCGTGCCATTGGGAAAGGCATGTCCCTTTCCTGGGTAACAGTTGCCTTACTGGCAAAATGAGGTGGTTGAAATAGGTGAATAAGGATTGTTTCTAGTTGGACATAATTTTATACTTTAGTCCTATGAATTTCATGCCAGCAGATTCAAAGTACACTGCCTCTCTGTTTTTAAGCAATCACAATGACAAACTCCCTTTAATTTTCAAACTGATTTCTTTCCTTCAACATGGAGCCCCTGAGAAGACCCACCTTCCACATGCTTACACATATCTCTCTTCACACAACCTCCTCATCAACCTCTGCAATTGTTTGACAGTGCTTTTGGTATGGAGTTTCTTCTTTAGAACTGGCCTTCATCTTTTCAGCTGTAATTTAAATCTGTTTCCTCCCATTAAATCTGTTTGCAAAATGCTATGTTGTGTTGTGTTGTGGCTAGATGTGGACTCTGAGCTCAAAGAGGGTCAGGAGAAGGAAGCCACCAGATTGCCTGTGGAGAGACAAACCAACCTTAGTCAAAAAATGGAGCAGGTCAAAGTTCTTATGCTGATTAGGGTGGGATCAACTCCATAAGTGGCCCTTGTATGGCATCCAGGGCTGTCACCAATCTTCCGGACTTTTGTTTTGCCATTGGACTTACATAACTGGAAGAGAGAGGCTGAACAACTTTGGGTAACTCAGCCTCACTCAAATCTAATTAATTAATCAGGTTCCTTTTTAGAATCAAAGGATTTCCAGGAAGTTAGTGGCTCAATGGATAGAGAACTGGGCCTAAAGACAGGAGGTTCTGCATTCAAATCTGGCCTCAGACACTTTTTAGTTATATGACCCTGGGCAAGTCATTTAACCCAAATTGCCTAATCCTTTTAGCTCTTCTGCCTTAGAACTGATCCCAAGTATTGATTCTAAGACATAAGATAAAGGTTTTAGAAAATAAACAAGTGGCAAACAACAAGCCTACAGATTATAACTTACTGGGTGTGAGACTGAGGACTTGACTCACTTCTCAGAGCCTCAGTAATCCTCATCTGTAAAATGAAGGGCCTTGACTAATATGTCCTCTGAGGTGTCTCAGCTCTAAATCTATGATTCTATGGTACAGTTTTAAAACTACATTCTTATGGTTAGCTATTGGTGTCTTCCTTTATTACTCTTGGCTAAATAATCTTAATATTTTGAGTAGATCCTGTCTTCCAACCCTTTTAACACTTTGACATCAGAGTTCGAAAAGTTCAAATAGGCTCAGAAAGACTTTTGATACTCCCTTATTCTATGACCACAGGCAAATCACTTAATCTTTCTTAGTCTCAGTTTTCTTGTCATTAAAATTACATAATACCTATGGTTTCTACCCAGATCACCCATTCATAAGGTTGTTCTGAGGATCAAATCAGAAAATAAAAGGACTTTAAAAACTTTTAAGTTCTATGTAAATGTCATTTTTTTCATTTGTTATATTAAAAATAATTTTTACCAGTCTCTAGAGAATCAGGCACAGACTATTGGCTTCCACCCCTTTGTATCACTCAGATCAAGGAAGCCTGGAAATTATAGATGTTTTTAGGAATTTAATGCAGATATTAAATATTAGAAGGATTATATTTGCTTCTGATTGTAGATTAGCTGAGAGTCTCATTTGCCTTAGGTTGGTCTGATCAGCCTTGTAGGTTTAGGTGATATCTGTTTAGGTTGGAGCTGGGATTTTTTTGTTAATGTTGAGCTGTGTCTCGGAACCCAAACATAACTCTCTACTTGTATTTCCACCAAAGAAAACACCATCTGTTAGCTTAAAATGAGTCAGGTTCAAGATCTTTTAGGAGCTAATAAGAAGAAAAAAAATTAAATAGTCTGTTAGTGTTCAGTCCAGGTTTCCAAGGGCAAGTCCAAATGATGAAAGAAAAAAAAAGGAAAGGAAGACAGTGAGAAATAGGTTGGAAAGTATGGCTCAGAATTAAAAAATGAAAGAGGCCCAAGGCTCATAGATTATTCAGGAGACTCATGACTATATATCATGAATGCTTTCTTTAAGAAGAAAGTTGAGAGGTGCCTCACAACTTATTTATCAAGAATATTTTCTTCAAGAAAAGTTTGGAGACAGTAGGTAGTGCAAGAACCCAATACTATAAAAGAAATTGAGATTGACCAAAAAAAAAAAAAAAAGAATGACTGGATTATTAATATGAAAGGAAATTCCAAATCAACCTCTTACATATAATTAGGTAATAAAATTATAAAAACAAAGATTAAATTAATACCAAATCAGAAGGAATAAGGATAAAATTCTATATTATCTCGCTTGATGATTTTATTAGTGCCATGGATTCAATGATCATTTCTCTGCAGATGATTTCCAGATCTATAAATTCAGACCTAGTCTCTATCCTGAACTCTAGTCACCTTTTTCCATTACCTTTTGTATATCTCGGCCTGGATATTCTGTAGACATTTCAAATCCAACAGTTTCAAAATAGAACTCATTATGCATTGTCCCCCTTCCCAGCTTGGTCATCAACATCTTCCTATTCACCCAGACTGTCAACATTGGTGTCATTCTCAACTCTTCACTTCCAGTCATCCCACATATGCAATCTGTTGCAAAGTATTATCATTTTCTACCTTCACGTCTCTCCTCTCCATTCTATTCTCTCCACTCACTTAGTCATCATTCTAATTCCAGTCTTTGCCACTTTCACCTTTCAACTGGACTATACTGATTGCCTTCTAACTCCCCTAAGTGTCTCTCTACTCCAGTCTACCCTCCATTCAGCTGTCAAAATTATTGTTTTTGATCATTCCACCTCCCTCCTTGTTCAGTGAGCTCCAATGGTTCCTTATTAACTTCAGTATCAAATATAAACTCATCAGCTTGGCATTGAAAGCTCCTTATGAACTACCCCTCTTATTCCTTTCATTTTTTCTTATATTCTACTTCCTTCCTCATATTCGGTGAGCTAGCTGCCTAGTTGCTGTTCCTCAAATAAGTCATCCCATCTCCCCATTTCTGTGCTGTTCCTCATACCTAGAAGTTCTTCCTCCTCACCTGGACCTATCAGTTTCTCTGACTTCAATCAAAACTCTGCTTGAATTCTAGCTTCAGCAGGAGGCCTTCCCCAGCTCCAGCCTTCAAACTTTCCCTACTCTCAGCAGATAAATTTAACATCATTTTATACAGAATACTGAATTCACTGAAATTTACCTCCTGCAATCTCCTCATTTAGTCTCTTCTTTTTCCCTTTGGTCCTAGAGGACAAGGTGAACCAACTTCTTACCAAAGGTTATTCCTCCACAAAACATGGTCCATCCAGTGATTCCTTGCTGCATTCTTTATTGTCTCCTCCTTGGACTTGCTCCAATAATTATTTTATCTCTCCCTCTTGACTGGTTCTTTCCCTTTAGCCTCCCAAAGTGATCAGATCTCACCTATCTTAAAAACAAGCAAGAAATGAAACAAGAAACTACTTCTCCTTGTACTCCCTCAGTTCCTGAACCTGCTGTCCCATATCTCTCTCTCAGTTCATTGTCAAATTTCTAGAAAAAGTATTCTGTACTAGCTACCTCCATGTACACATAAGGAACTCTCCCCTCAACCCTTGCCCCCTTACCTTCTGCATTCTGGATTCTATCCCTCCATTCTACTTAAACAATATCTCTAATGTAACTAATTATCTCTTTATCACTGTCTAGTGACTTTTTGGATATATCTTCAATCTGTCTGTCTGTCTGTCTGTCTGTCTGTCTGTCTGTCTGTCTCTCTCTCTCTCTCTCTCTCTCTGTCTCTCTCTCTCTCTCTGTCTCTCTCTGTCTCTCTCTGTCTCTCTCTGTCTCTCTCTCCCCGCCCCCCCCCATTCCCTCTCATTCTTTGTGTCTCAAAGGGAATACTCATTTATGTCTTTGAAGCCTTTAGACTACAGACCTCTTCATATACCCTCTTTTCCTTTGGCTCTTATGATACTATATTCACATAGTTTCCCTACCTCTCAGATCATTCCTTCATTCTTAATTTCCTCCAACCCTCTGAATGTTTATGTGTTCCCCAATGATCAGCCTTTTCCTCCATTGTCTCTTTACATTCTTTCTCTTAATAATCTCATTTACATACATTTCTTAGATGATCATCTCTATACAAATGATACTCAAATTCTGTCTCCTTTCCTTTCTCAGACCTTGCTCCAGAACTTGAATCTTAAATTTAGACTTGGTGGTTATTGACTAGCTCCTTAAACTCTATTTATCTCAGGCTAAATTCATGATGATGATGATAATTTATATAGTGCTTTAAGGTTTGCAAAGCACCTTACAAATACAAACATTTATTCGTCATAACAACCCTGTAAGACAGAAAGCTTCAAATAAAAACTTAGCTTGGTCATGCATTTAAAAAATGTTTATCTTTTCAGTTACATGTAGAAACAATTTTTGACAATTGTTTTCTGACATTTTAGGATTTAGACTTTCTTTCTCCCTCTTTCCCTTCCCCTCCTTCCCTGAGGTGGTAAATAATCTGTTATAGGTTAAACCAGTACTTTTATGCAGTACATGTTTTCATATGGCTCATATTGTAATAGAAGATACATATCACACCTACAAAAAAAAAGCCTCATCCTACCAGATTGACTAACATGACCAAAAAAAGAAAATGATAAATGCTGGTGGGAATGTGGGAAAATTGGGATACTAATATACTGTTGGTGGAACTGTGAACTGAAACAGCCATTCTGGAGAGCTATTTAGAACCAGGCTCAAGGGACCACAAAACTATGTACATCCTTTGATCTAGCAATATCAATGCTGAATCTGTATCCCAAAGAGATCAGAGATAAGGGAAAAGGACCTATCTATACCAAATTATTTTTTGGAAGCTCTTCTTATGGTGGCAAAGAATTGGAAACTGAGGGAGTGTCCATCATTTGGGGAATGGATGAACAAGTTGCGATATATTGTTTTCTGGAATACTACTATGCCTTAAGAAATTGATAAGCAGGATGAATTAAAAAAAAGCTGGAGGGGGCAGCTGGGTAGCTCAGTGGATTGAGAGTCAGGCCTAGAGACAGGAGGTCCTAGGATCAAAGCTGGCCTCAGATACTTCCCAGCTGTGTGACCCTGGGCAAGTCACTTGACCCCCCTTGCCCACCCTTACCACTCATCCACCTAGGAGCCAATACACAGAAGTTAAGGGTTTAAAAAAAATAAAAAAAAAAAGCTGGAAAGATTTATATGAACCAAGGCAGAGTGAAGTGAGCAGAACCAGGAGAACAATGTATACAGTAACAGAAATAGAGTACAATGATCATCTGTGAAGGATTAAACCATTATTAGCAAAACAATTTTCCAAGATAACCCAAGGGACTCATGATGAAAATGCTATCCACAGGCAAAGAGAACTGTTGGAGTCTGAGTGAAGATCAAAGAATCCACTATATTTCTTTAATGAGATTTTTATTATATGTGTGATATGTCCCTATAGGTCTCTATCAGAATTCTTTGTTCAACTGTTCTTTAAAAAAATTTTTTTTTAAACTTTTTATCAAAACCTTTACCTTCTGCTTAGAATTGATACTAACTATTGGTTCCAAAATAGAAGAATTGGAAGGACAGGGCAATTGCAGTTAAGTGACTTGCCCAGGACCTCAAAGCTAGAAAGTGTCCAAAGATAGATTTGAACTCAGGCCCTCCCATCTCCAGGCCTGGCTCTCTATCCCTGAGGTACCTAGCTGCCCCTTGTTCATCTATCCTTTTATATTGGTGGTTCCCAAATTTTTTTGGCCTACTGCCCTCTTTCTAGAAAAAAATATTACTTAGTGCTCCTGGAAATTAATTTTTTAAAATTTTAATAGCAATTAATAGGAAAGATAAATGTACCTGTGGCCATCACTGCTCCTCTGGATCACTGCAGCACCTACCAGGGGGCAGTGACACCCACTTTGGGAATCACTGTTTTATATGGTCTCACTTAACATGTATTCTCTTCTGGTTTTGAGCTTTTTCTTAAATTTGCTTTTGATTTGCATTTCTCTCCAAAGGTTTTGACCAGATTTTAAAATATTTCTTTTGTCAGTCCTAATCAAATCATAGTATGCCAGTATTTTAATGTACCACAATCTACTGAATAATTTTCCAATTTTTGGACACAATTTCCAGTGTTTTTCCATTACATATAATGCTGCTATGCAAATCACTGAATAAAGAGTTCTTGTTTTTCCTGTCATTTTGGAAAACATTTTCAAGTATATTTACAATAATAAAATTATTTTTAAACATTTACTTATTTACTTTTAGTATTACTTATTACTATTAGTAATAAATATTACTAATATACTTACTGTATATTACTAGGTTGCTTATACATGGAAAAAAATCTAAAAATGTTTATTCTACTAATAGTAAATTAATGTATCTCTTTTTCTATTACCCACCAACATTGTTTTATTGCTTTACTTTTGCCGATTTGATGTACGGAAGGTAGTTAAATCATTGTGAAAGGAACTGGGCTAGTGATTAGTATAGAGAACCCCTAGATGAGAAAATCCTCTTTCCTCATGCAAGTCATCACCTTTTCTTCAAGTTGTGCTTGATAGAGAGGTTAAGTGACTTGTCCAGAGTCACATAGCCAGTAACTATCAGAGACAAGACTTAAAGCCAGATCTTCCTGGTTTTAAGGCAGGCACTTTTCATTATGGTACACTGCCTCCTTTGTTGTCTTAATTTAATTTTAATTTTACATTTATATTATAACTTTTAATTTGTATCACTTTTGATTATTAGTGAGATTGAATGTTTTTTTATGTTATGAAGTTCATTGTAGACTGGGAATTACATGTGTAATTTTTCATACTTATATATTTTAAATATAAAATCATGTTATAGTTAATATAAGTAGTTTAAGATAGCTTTAATTATGTATTTTTGTTGTATGTAATATTTTTATTTTAACACAATTAAAGACATCTAGCTTGTTCATAATTATTTCTCATTTTTATTAAGTAGAAAAGAAAAATTTTAAAGATTATATTCTCTTTCACATTTCAAATAATTTTTAAAAAATGTTGGTCTGCCATCCAGCTGGAATACACTGAGGTATATGGTATGAGATGTTGGTCTAAATCAATTTCCCAACAAAAAGAAACTTTCTCAAGTATATTTTTAAATAATGAATCTTTTCTTAAGTTTTAGTATGTTTATCAAGCATTACACCTTTTTATACAATTTGGTATCTAGTGTATCTGTTTTATTAATCTGATTGCCAATTCTTGAGTGATTATCAGGTAGTTTTAATGATAATTAACTTAGAAAGGGTTTCTAAGTCTGGTATTACAAGCCCACTTTGCTAGCTCTCTTCCCACACAATTTGGAATTATCCTTTATATTTTTGCATGTTTTTCTATGGGAATTTCATTACAATGCTATCCATCTGCGAGGAGAAACTCCTTGGTTTTTTATTGTTATTGCATTAAATATGTATATAATAAAAATTATAGTACTCCTTAAATTGATTATATATATCAATTGATATATATGTATATATGTGTATATCAATTTAAGGAGTGCTATAATTTTTTCATATTAATTTAATAATCAGTGAACATTGAGTATGTAGTTGTTTTTCTTTATTTCAATGACCATAGTTTTATAGTTATTTGTGTCTTAACAGTAAAGTTATTAGTAAAGTTACTTCCCAAATATTTAATGACTTTATTATTTTGCTTTTTATTTGTCTTTTAAACTAGATTGCAAGTTACTTTTGGCCAGAGATTTCATGAATATGAAACTTTGTAAGCCCAACATTACCTAACATAGTGCCTCAAAACAGACACTCAACAAATACATTTTGTTGTTGTTCATCCTTTGTTTTTGAAGAAGACCAATGACATCAAGATAACTTGCAAGTGAACTGGATTTTTTGTGAGACAGTGTTGTACAAAAGCTATTATATTGGCTTAGTGCAAAGGGGGGAACTGTTATAAGAAAATTAGGGAAAGTTTAGCAATAGACTCATTCTCCCTTCTAGCGACAAAAGTCAGAACAAATGATAGTGGGTGACCTTGGATTCTTCAATGTCTTAACCAAGATCTAAGCACTCCATTGAGCCTATTTCAGCTGCTTTTGCAGCTTTTGGAACAAATTGTTCTTGTCTACTTGTTCTGGTGGGGGAAGTCTTCACATGTCTAGAGTAGACTTCTCCCTAAAACACCAGTAGGTTTAAAGTCCGTTGGCTACCCTAAACATGGCTTAGCCCTCTGGGATGGTTTTACTGGGGTGTGTTCCCTGAACATGCTATAGCTTCTTGAAACCACAAGTGACCACTTGGGTGTCAGGTGACCACAAAAGGTGAGTGAGCGACCCTGGAAAAGACTGACAAGCCCTCTCAGTAGAGGTACTGATCCTCCCTGAACAAATTAAGGAATAAATTATAAGCGCTGTGTTCATTAAAGGCTTGATAATTGCTCTCTGTATTTCTTCAATGACTGCTCTGTAGTGAAAATTATATTCATTTTACTAAATGGGCTCTAAGGTTACACTTTACTCTAGAAGTACACAGTTGACAATTTTGGTTGTAACTGGCCCAGAGGGCCATTGGCCAAGACCTTGTCAGCCTAAAGAGTAACAAGTTTGTCATCTTGAGTTCATGCTTTTGCCAATCCTATCAGATGTGAATATTTCCTATCCAAAACATTCCTGTTACCAATTTAAAGGAAACAGTTTTCTGTAATAGGTTAGATCTTGTTAATTTTTCCTTGCAGTGAATTCAGCAAGTAATTATGAAACTAGTGTTGATATGTTTTCAGGCTGCTGGGGCTCCTTTTAAATCTCAAATTCTCTGATTTTATATTTCAGACTCAGAGGAAATGGTGGTCTTTCTCCTTGCAAAATGAACTCTGTCTACTTATACCCTTTATCTCATCGCATCACAGTTCCCTCTGCATCTCTTCCAAGGAATTTGCTCTCATGATGATCTTGCACTATTCCCCCCTTCTATAATTTTAAATCTTTTTACTAATTATAAACATCCACAGCATTTCTTTTACTTTAGAAAAACAAACAGAAATAACTATCTTAGAGCTTATCATCCTCAATTTACTGCCCTTTGGCTTTCTTCTCATAGCCAAACCCCTAGGAAAAGATGTCTGTGCTCATTATCTCTCTCTTTTTTTTTCATTTCATACTCCTCAAATCATTGCAATTTGACTTCTCATCTCATCTCTCAAATGAAACTGCCCTCCTTGAGGTCCCTAATGATCTATTAATGGTTGCCATATCTAAATGGCCTCATCCCAGTCTTTATCAATCTTGACCCCTCTGCAAAATATGGCACTGTTAATCATTTCTTCCTCCTAGATACCTTCTCTTCCCTCATGGCTCATGGCATCAGTATCTCCTGGTTCACCTCCTAAAATATCTAGTTTACTTCTGGGCTTTTTCTTGACTCCTCTTCTCATTTTCCTCATACTCATCCTCTCTTAGTGATCTTGTCTATTCCCATGGATGCTACCATAATCTTTATGCAAACGAATTCCAGATTCATATATCAGTTCCCATCTTTCTTCCAAACTCTAGTATCACATCATTTATTGGACATATAATTCGTGAGGGCACTCTGTTGGTATTGGGCATAGGAAGCAGAACTATTCTTTGTGCTTGCTGGGTTATAATCTAGTAGGGGAAGGTAGGACATATTCACAAAAAAGGATAAAAACAATATCTTCCATTTGAGCTGGTGCCATGAGGGTGGAGAAATCTCCAGCTCTTAACTAATTCTCTGTGCTACTGAGTTTGTTGTGCTGAAGGAGTCTCTTTAAACACCCCTGAGAATACTCCTCCACCTGGATTTAAAGCAATTTGCATTTCCTCCAGTGTGAAACCAATTCGCGGCAGGCATAGGTCTAAGTAATTACAAATATCAGATGCAATTTTAGTAATTGCATTTCTTGTTTGAAAGGTGGTATTCACAGAAAATATAACTTTTGGTGAGTACATCAAGTGCTTATTTACATGAAAAACAAAATCCCTGCAGTACCTGAAGTCTGTGAACTGAAAGCAAGTTGTAAATATTAAATCCAGCCTCTACATGAAATGAATTTAGTGAAGAAAAATCATTAATTCGAATTTCTGGAGGAAATGTTAATGCTGTATGTAGAGAAAAAGAAGATTTAATCAGGTGGCTATGATGTTTTGGAAAATGCCTGATTGATTCCAAATTGCAATTCCAAGTTAAAGTCAGACAGTTGAAACTGGCAATGTCTGAAAGCTCTACTGAGTTAAGGATATTTAGTCCTTCTGGAAACTGAAGTTTGCTATCCAACTCAACAAGTATTTATGAAATGTCCACGATATGCCAGGCATTGGTGCTAGGGATTCAAAGTAAAAAATGAAAAATTGTAACTTCCCTCATGGAGCTTACATATTAGAAGGGGTGGTGGTGGTAGTAGGATAGAGGAGATTAGCATAATCTGGAGCATTGGATCTGGAGTCATGGGTCCTGGATTCAAGTCCTGGATGTTCCACTTACTGTGTGTCTTTAGCCAAGTTAACTTTCCAGACCTCAGGATCCTCATCCGTAAAATTAGAGTTGAACTATATCACCTTGAAATTTCCTTCTCCCTCTAAATCCACAATCCTAGGTGAAAATATAAGCATATGCAATACTTTGTTTTATAAAACCCTTTATGTACATGACCTTGTTTGATCCTAATATCACTCTAGTAAAGTAGGTTTTTAGAGACTGAGGTGAGGATGTTTATTCCTCTAAGCATCAGTTTCTAATGAGGATACTGAGAAAGCCCTGTATTTATTGCTATATAGAGAGATGGAGCAGAGGGAGTAGATTTTACAAACATGATGAAACTTTTAAGAATACAAAACTGTATGTGAGCAGACAGATTCTATATCACATCATCCTGACCGGAATGGTTTTGCAATGACTAGAGAGATCTAATAACACTATGGTGATTGTGTGTTTCTGTGGGATCAAGCATCACCATAATATGATTCTACCCAGAATCAGGTTTTCGTGGATGGAACAATTTTCCTAACAATGTTGGATAGATTATGATGGCAAATACCAATAATTACAAATAGAAATAGACATAAATGCTACCTAACCAGGGAAGTGGGAAGAATGAAAGTAGAAGAAGGAGTGAACATAGTTATGGCTCCACAGGTATGAATGGAAAAGAAGGTGTTTGTTTCAAGGGTATTTTGGTGAATACAGATATAGTACAGGAAGGTAGCTGGTTCAAGTTGGACTGGTAGCAATAAACCATTCCTAGAACCCAGGAAGGCTTTCCTTGACTTTTATTTTATTGGATTAATCATAGATTTGCACAGACCTTTGAGGTCACCTAGTCGAACCTCTTCATTTTACAGATGTGGAAACTGGGGCACATCGGGGGAAGTGACTTATCCGGAGTCACAGAGACAGAGTGTGTCACAGCCAAGATCCAAACCTAGATTTTCTGACTTCAAACCCATTTCACTGGGCACTAAACCATGATGTCTTTTCCTCTACCCTTAAGGGAAAAGGCTCATAGTCCAAAGGATATCAGGCTAAGAATATGGATGGATATGCAGTATACAGGATTATGCAACACTGTAGTGGTCTCATTTCCCAATAGGCAATCATTTTAAAAATTTACATTTATTTTATTTATTTATTTATTTATTTTTTTAAAACCCTTACCTTCCGTCTTGGAGTCAATACTGTGTATGGGCTCCAAGGCAGAAGAGTGGTAAGGGTGGGCAATGGGGGTTAAGTGACTTGCCCAGGGTCACACAACTGGGAAGTGTCTGAGGCCAGATTTGAACCTAGGACCTCCCGTCTCTAGGCTTGGCTCTCAATCCACTGAGCTACCCAGCTGCCCCCTACATTTATTTTTAATTTTCCATTCCAAATTGTCTCCCTCTCTCACCCCTCTCCCATCTATTGAGGAGGCACGAAATACAAAACCTATTAATACACATGAAGTACAGGCAACCATTTTTTAAAGGACTGGCACCCCCTCTTCTAATTAGGGCCGACCAGGAGACAAACTGGCAAAGACACTGTTTTTCTTAGTCAGTTGCATTGCCAACATGGGAAACTCAGCTGTAGAGAAAGACCTCTCCCCTTCTACCTATCAACAACTTGTTAAAACAAGAAGGTGATTGTTGTCCAGATTTCATCAGAATATCATGAGGCACATTATTAAGCAAGGGACGGAAACCAATGTAAAAAGTGGTCTTTTGTTCTAGCAAGATGGTAAACAAAAAGTTCAGGGCAAACACAGGTGGTCCTCATACAAGCGCCTTCAAATAGACTCCTGCTGGTCTGGCTCCAGAGAAAAGGAGGCAGCAGCCAAAGTTTGCTTCTGCACACTTAGCTTCCCTTTTATGGGCCCCAGACCTCACCCCCAATAATGCCCTACAGGTGTTCAATCCTTACACTGTCTCCCACAGGGGCCCAGCACCCTCATGCCTTCTTCATCCTTCCTCAAGTGAGAAATCCTTAAGTAACAGCCTGAAGAACTCACTCATTCCCTCTGAGGTTATACAGCTCTCTCTCCTGGGCCCCTCTGCATTTTTACTAGGAATAAAGCTTTAAGCTAAAAGAATCAAAATTTAATTGTGGCATTTTAAACTTCAGCTAACAGGATGGCAGAGAGTTTTCCTCCCCATCTTTACGAGAGGGAGAAGAGGAAGGAACTTCATAGTGCAGCTGAATTTGCTGTAGTTGTGTGCCCAAAGGCAAAGTCAAGCACAGAATCTTGGAATCTTTGAGATGGAAGAGTTGCACCTATACTTGACTAAGAAGCCTTTCCACAACATCTCTGGCATCTGTCCAGTTAGGCTTTGCCCAACAATTTCAAGTGAGTGGGAGAGAACACCAGGCCAACAATTTTACTTTCTGACAGTTCTCTTAGTAGAAAGCTTTTCTTTATATCAAGTCTAATTCTGCTTTTCTTCAATTTAAGATCAGATGCAGAGATGGAAGAGGCCTGAGAAGAAATCTGGTCAAAACTTTGCTCCAAATGTTGAAAGGCTAACTTAAGTAAACTGTTTAGTCCCACAGATAGAAAGTAGCTGAATCCCACAATTCAAGCCTGGCTCTAATTCTATTGCTCTCCCCATCGTATCACACTGTCTTTAAACATTTTTCCTAGGTCTGCCCTGTCAAACTAAGTAAAACATTTTTTAAAAGCCTTAGAAAAACACAAATATTATATTTATTGATAATTTTTATTGAATATCCCTTCTCCCTTCCCCAGAGATCCATTCCACATAACAAAGGGTTTTGAAAAAGAAAAAAAATCAGCAATACTAACACAACCACTGAATCTAACAGTGTACGCATGATCTCATACTTTTGTTCAAGACAAAACCTTAATCGTTATGATTACTCAACATTCTCTCTCTCTTCCTTTCTCTCTCTCTCTCTCTCTCTCTCTCTCTCTCTCTCTCTCTCTCTCTCTCTCTCTCTCTTCCTTTCTCTCCCCCTCTCTCTCTGTCACTGTCTGTCTCTGTCTGACTCATATATACATTGTTGTAAACCTCATATATATTATTATTTCTTGGTTCTGATTCCTTTTCTTTTTGGAACAATTCTTATAGGTCAGTGATTCCCAAAGTGTGTGCTACCACCCCCTGGCGGGTGCTGCAGTGATCCAGAGGAGTGGTGATGGCCACAGGTGCATTTGGGGGCAGTGAATAACTGTAAGGGAGCAGTGATAGTATGTGACAGGGGGCACTAAGTAATATTTTTTCAGGAAAGGGGGGTGTAGGCCAAAAAAGTTTGGGAACCACTCTATAGGTCTTTCCATTCCAGACAAAACAAAACTAATATGTTTCCATGACAGCCCTTTTAGACATAAAGACATGTTCCTCTTCATCTAATTCTCCTTTAGCCTTAGTAATTCTTTAGCATCCTAGTTGCCCTCTTTGGGCCAGTATGCAGCTTGTCATTAATGTATAGTAGAATTTTAATATAAATCTAAAAGTATCGTAATTTCAGCACTGTAGCACACTAATGTGATATTCAAGCAATTTTTTCCTTCTGGAGCAGAATGATGTTCAATCATTACTGTACCCAGGAGAAAGGCATGGAATCTTTCATTTGTTGGGACTGAGAACCTTCTGTGGCTCAGTTTGACATCATCCTAATTCTTCAGATTGAGGAACAAACATGATTGGAGGAATCCTGTCTAAGGAGGGGGCCAAAATACCAAATTAACTTGTAGAGAGCAGTGAGGGATGGTGGATTGGAGCTGGGAGGCCAGAGGCAAAGGGCGATATGTGGATTAGAAGCAGTAGTCAGAATCTGGATCAGAGGAATGAATAGAGAGATTCTATTTGGAAGTCAATTTATCAGGTGAAAGCATTTACTAAGATACTATTTACTACCACTACTATGAACAGTCTGCATTCTGCAAAGAGTTGACCTAATTTGCCATGCGCAGGTTCTTGTGATCATGTGTATTTTTCTCTTCAGCCACAATAGCCCACCCTCTCTCCCTCTTCTAGTGTCCCCATCATTAGTTATAGCTGGACAGCTCCTTCTTTTACCAGATAGCAAACCAGCTTCTCTAGACAGTGACACTGTTTTGCATGACCTAATTGAAATATTATTTAATTTAATTCAGGTTTATTTTATTTTTACATACTGTACTATTCTAAATATAGACAAAACCTTTCTTCCAAATTTGGTTCTTACAAAACTTGAATATAGTTACGATCTTGTTCCTCTTAACCTAATGTATTGACTTCTAGTTGTTAGTGTAAGAATTTGATTGTCTTCCTGCACCTCATCCCACTGACATTCCACAATTTGCCTCCAAAGTTTGCTTTCTTGCTCTTAAATTAGTGCTCTAGACCTTGGGCCCATCCCTTCCATCAGCTTTAGTTAGCAAAGCTCCTGACCTTGTGTAGTATTTTTGTGTAATGATTTTGCACTGTGTACCTTTGTAAACAGTCCCATCTCTTTTCAAAGAGAACTCATTTTAGAGGGCAAAAACCCATGTTTATGCCATTATGATATATGGGGTAATCTTCTAGCTCTAAATATCCAAACTCCACTGACTTTTAATAGAACTCAAAGTCAGCATGTCACATACGATGATGAATGAGTGAAGCAAGGCATCTTAAAAGGGTGTGTAGATATATCTATCTATATCTATATCTATATCTATATCTATATCTATATCTATATCTATATTTTTTAACCAAGATAGCAGCAGTATCTACCCAACTGTGATAAAGGGAAAAGTCTATTCCATGTGAGTCCTGAAAAATGAACACATGCTTTTTGTGGCCTAGAGGTAAGACTGAGGTCTCCTTTGTCTCTCCTAGCTTTGGGGAAAGTCAGTTCTGGCCCAGCCTATAAACAGGTTCCTCCCCCACACTTTTCCAGCATGAAGCTTTGTAATGTTGGCTTGTTTAAAGACAACAAGGCAGCCTCTATACCTATTGAAACCTAATTCTCACCCATAGGGCATGTTATTCACAGCCCTGTGCTAACACCAAAAGGCAGAAGCAATCTACAAGGGAGTATTGACATGCATCAGAGGTCTGAGATGGAAGAAGTTTATAAAGACTCTTTTTCTTAACTCTCTCACCTCCCCACCCCAACTCTTTCCACAAGAAGATGGTTGTCAATAAGAGAGACCAATTTCACCCATCTTTACACAATGGCACATTACAGAGTTTCCAATAAGATGCCATTCAGGGTGAATCACCAAATTCAGGATGAAAAGGTTTTGATTTGCAAAAGCGCTTGAGCAGTCCTTTTTGTGGCAGATATCACAGGGAAGAAACCGATTCTCGTGCAGCTGTTTCACCTTTGGGCCAGGTGCACTGGCAAGCTCTCTGTGTGTCAATACCCAGAGCAGGGCTAATCCATCCAACATTCACAGAGGCCTTTGTCACACTCTGGGTGCCAGTGTCAGGTGAATATCTTATTTAATGTCAAAAAGAGTAGTGGTAGGGATGGTTGAAGATTGAGTTTGTGTAACTTCAATGCAGGAACTACAGGCATCAGCAAGTGAAATTAATTTTCAGAAATTGCAGCTTCTCACATGATTTTTCACCAAGAAAGCGAGAAAGTGGTAAGTAGCAAGGCTGAATTCAATTTTTATGAGTTTGGGTCAAGTTAGACTTTGGAGGTAAAGAGTTTCATTTAAAGCTTTTAGGGAAAATGTGGAGAAAAAATAGATTTTTAGGATTCTCTGTGGTTTTGAGACCTGTCAGTTATCCTCAGGTTGGTGTAGCCCATCTGCTGAGATTCTTTTGCCAGAGTGGAGTGTTGCCATTGTGCATGCTACAGCTTCTTGGATACATAGGTGAGAGTTGGGTGACAGGTAGACACCAAAGATGGATGAGCAGCCCTGAAAAGGGTTCAGCAAGCCCTCATTTCAGAGATGCTCGTTCTCCCTGAACACTCTATTAGAAGAGGAGAGATGAATTGATTGAAGGAATTCAAGTCAGAGAGCTTCTATCTTCTTAGCAATGAGTAAGCCATCTGTTTTAGGGAAGTGAGGGGTAAGAAGATGGAATTAGGAGCATGAAGAAAGAAGAAAAAGTTTATCATAATTTCTGAGGGTGAGAAGGTAATACAATAAAAAAAGCAATAGAGCAGTGATGTCAAATTCAGATAGAAATGGGAGACATTATACATAAGGATCCCTACAGTTGACATATTGACTTCGAAAATCACATATGGACATTTTCAATGTTCTATTATATTTTTATTTATTTTGTCACATATTTACCAATTACATTTTAATTTGGTTCCATTCTTATTCAAGAGTATCATAGGTTGTTTGATAACTCTGTAATAGAGGATAACTAAAAAGAAAATCCAGTTAATGTGAGTATACATTGTTAGCAAATCTTGGTCAGTATTTTTTTTATGATGTAGCAAGTCTGCCAGAGCTCTGTAACTGGAATCAAGTCATGGGTTTGAATACTGCCTCAGATTCTTACCGTTTATGTGATCATGGACAAATCACTTAACCTTTTAGTGTCTCAGTCTCTTTATTTGTAAAAATGGGGTAGTAATGCTTACATGTTATGAATAAAGCATTTTACAAACCTTAAAGATGTATATAAATGTGTTTTCATTTTTATTTTTACTCCCTAAGATTTGGTTCAGTAGAGTCTTTTAGAAGAAGAGGAAGAATCAGATGGTAAGAATTAATAGTTGTAGGTTACTAGGTCAGGTATGGTAAAAGGTGAAGAGGGCAAGGTATTAAAGGGCAGAGAAAGTGGCCATTCTTGGATAATTTTTATTATCCATTTATTATCTATACATAGAAACATGAGACCAGGGCAAGGAGACCAGGGAAATATCAAGGTACAAATGGCCATAAAAGCAAATGACAGGTATAAGAGTAGCAGATTGAGAAAGGCAGGAAGAAAAGAAATTATGGTGATAGACTTTCATTAAAAAACCTTTTATTTTCAGAAGAAAAACAACTGCTTGAACACATGGGCTGATGGGGATATTATTGGGGATGTAGACACTAAATAATAACTCTTGTCCAAATATCAATAATATGGAACTAGGTCTTGATCAATGATACATGTAAAACCCAATGGAATTGTACATTGGCTAAGGGGGTTAAGGGGTTTAGGGGAGAGAGAAAGAACATGAAATATATAACTATGGGAAAATATTCAAAAGTAAAATTTAAAAATAAAAAATAAATAAAAATAAATTTTTTGGGGGGGGTCATAGACTTTCAGACTCAAAGCCTTGAATGTGGAACAATTAAGGAATAGCTTTAATTTTTAAGGAAAGGGGACATCTGAATGTGGAAAGAACCACTATAAAGGAAGAGAATAAAACTAAATTATAGTGAGGAACCAACGTCGCACTGCATATGAGAGGTCTTAGTACTGACTTTCCTAGTGTATAGTTGAAAAATAGTGAAAATCAGGGTTATAGGTCTTAAGGAATTTGAGGAACTGTGAGGGTAAAGTGTTATAAGTATAAGTGAGTTAAATAATTAGTAATATAAGTTCTGAGGTTATATAATTAGTAAGTGATAGCCCTAGAACTAGAACACAGGCCTCTTGACTTCTTGTCCGGTTCTCTTTCCACTGTTTCTATAATTCTAAGAAGTTATAAGCATAGTACTTTTTAAGAGAAAGTATAATACAGGGGGAAGAGGACTTGATTGGTAGGGAGTAGCTCTGGGTTCAAATTTAGACTTTGCCACTTATTTCCTATGTGGTCCTGGGCCAGTTCCCTTTATGAATGGTAGAAGCCTAATTATTGAACTCAAGGAGGCTTCACAAAATGAATCCAGAATAACTAAACAAGAATATCTTCCATAATATTCCTAATAAGTGGCTACTCAAATTCTACTTGAAAATCTACAGCGAAGGATAACTGAGTACTTCCCAAGGAAGCTTGTTCTACTTTGGGGCACATTTGATGACTTTGAAGTTTGTTCTTATTTGATATAAGCCAAAATATGATTCTGTAACTTAAACATGTTGCTATTTAACATATTAATCAGTGACTTTGATAATGGAGTACATGACGTAGCCATCATGTTTGGAAATGACATAAAAATGAGAGGGGCACAGATTTGCAAAATCAATGCCATCTGTAGACTGAGTTGGTTAGCCTTAGGATGAATCTAACAAGATAGCAATGAATAGGGGTAAGTGTGTATTCCTACTTTGTGTAAAAACAAAAACAAAAACAAAAACTGCACAAGTAAAAGAGGGGAAATCATGGTCAGACAGAAGTTGTTCTAAAAAAATATCTGGAGGCATTAATGAACTGCAGGCTCAACATAAATTAGAAGTGTGATGTAGCAGCCAAACTTTGAGCTCCATTAAGAGAGACATGGTTTGCAAGAATAGGGAGGGAGATTAGCCCTCTGTCCTCTGCCCTAGTCAGAACTCATCATCAATATCGCTGTCAGTTATGGTTAATAGTTTAAGAAAAACATTGCTAAGATAGCATGTGAAATAAGACTAGTTAAAGGAACTGGGCATGTTTCGTTTGAAAAAGAGAAGTCTCAAGGTAGACATGACAATTAACTTCAAGCATCTGAAAGCGTTATCTTAAAGTAGTGTGGGTTGCTTAGAAAGGCAATGAATTATCCTTCCTTGTAGACTTTCAAACAGATGATGGCTGACAAGTGTAGGGTATATCAACATGGTTATTCCTTTCACCTATGGATTAGACTAGTTGGTCACTGACGTCTTCACCAACTCTTAAATTCTATGACACATAATACTAATTTCTGGACTAAGTAAAACAAATCTAATTTCTATTTCTTTTGATAACCTTAAATGTGTGAAGATTTATCATCTTTCCCTTTCATTCAAGGCATTAATTGAAATATTGAACAACATGTAACCGATATGAGATCCCTCTAGTACTCTTCTGAATCTTCCCTTCAACTGTCAGCAATTCAATTGGTTCTTAGCCCACCTAACTACCCACATCTCTCTATCTTGTCCATAAAGAACAAGAGAGACTTTGTCAACATGATTAAGGCAACCAAGTGGCTCAGTGGAAGAGTACTGAACCTGGAATCAGAAAGGGCTGACTTCCAATCTGATGTCAGACATTTTTTAGCTGTGTAACCCTGAGCAAGTCACTTAATCTCTCTGTGTCTCAGTTTCTTCACCTATAAAATGAGATAAATAAAGCACCTATCATCCAGGATTGTTATGAGGGTAAAAATGAGATGATATTTATAAAGCACTTAAACCTTAAAGCACTAAGTGCTAGCTATTTTTTATCATCATTGTTATAGTATTTGAATGGTGGATAGTTTTACTTTCTATTCTGACTTAGGGCTTTTGACTGCTTACTTAGTGAAAGATCCTAATAATTAAAATTCACTGCACTAAGATTTATGTCCCTACTTTAATACTATGCAAATAAAAATAGTATTAGCAGTTATATGAATTAAATTCTTCTGTGTGTATTATTGAACTAGATGCCAGGTTGGTGTCTTGCTTATTTTAAAGAATATCTGGCCATGATATTTTGCCACTTAACTAATGAATTCTTATTTGACTTGCCTTTTTTCTTCTTATTAAGTTTATTTGGTTCCAACATCTGCTTGAATGGGACAGAAAATACTGGGCCACTAATGTTTCTTTCTCTGTCTCTCTGTCTCTGTCTCTGTCTCTGTCTCTGTCTCTCACTCCATCCCTTCCTCCCTCCCTCTCCAATTTCCATGGGACACATGCTGATGTATTGGGTCAATATAATTAAATATAATCAAAATAATTAACACCAACTTTAGCAATATTAACAGAGGTATAGCACCCATCTCAAAGGAGTTATATCTCACAGAACTCATTCAGTCTAGTCCAATTCAACCAACAAGGAGCTAGCCTGATTACTTCTAGACTATTGTGTTCAGTCCTAGGTTTCCCATTTTCAAATGGACATTGACAAACTTGAGTGTGTCCTGGGAGAGACGATTCAGTCACAAAAATATCTAAAAAGCTATGTCAATGGTGAAATAAGAATGTTAAGCTTTAAGAAAAGAAAATTAGTTGGGGGGTGAGGGTATGTTTAATAGATGTGTTTCACATCTTAAAGGCTTTAATGTAGAAGACTTTCATGTAGACTTCCATGAAATTTCCTTATAGAGTAGAACAAGGAATTATAGGAACATCGATTTTAGTTCATCTAAAGAAAGAAGATTCTCCTGTCCTTCTAGAAATGGGTAACCTCACAAATTATGCCACTCCCCTCTCTGCTAACCTTTCCTTCTGGTAACCATGATATGAGGTCAGTTGATTTGTCAGCAGTAGAAATTCCAACATGAGTACAAACATGTTGATTTTCTATGTGTAGGTGTGAATTTTTTTAGCTCTTTGAAATTAAGTTAATTTTAAATGTGCTTTAATTACTAATGCACTGGGTCATTGACTTTAACAAAGTCACCAAGATGATCACATTTACCTTAATTTGTTTTACTGAGAAATGTACTAATATGTCCTGCCTCAGCAAATGGAACATTTTTCAAATAAAAAACAAACAAAAAAAAACCCCTCTAAATTTGAGTGTTTCTCTCAAGCACAACTACCTCAGATTTACAAAGTAACTTATCTATAAGCATGCTTTTTGGTTTTATGTGTTTTTCTTTATATTTGAAGATGGCTCTATTGATTGTATTGCTATATAGATGCATGAGTGGAAGTAAAAAGACTGAGAGAGACTTGAATTCTATTTGTAGCAATACCTCCAATGTTTTGAAAAGCAAAAAAGTTAGTTTTTCTCTCAATATGCCATTTTTCCCATTGTAAAATTATAATTCTTTTAAAGTTTAAAGGGTTAAAATAATGATGCTGTTATGAGTCTATGAAATCCTGGAAGAGACCAAGATTTTCTATATTTACATTGCTGTGGCTAAAGACAAGCAGAAGAAAGATTGAAATCAGTGGGTATCCTGAACTCCAATATGGTTCCTATCTCAGAAGTGGGGTGAACTCTACTAAAGATCCTCTGTTGAATAGGCATGAAGGTATAATTTTTTACAGGGTAAAAATAATGATGGAGAAGATCTATTAAGTAATTTAACTTCTTGCCAATTTAGAAAACTTATTTGTCCCTTTCCATGCCAATTTTAAGTGATGTAACAGCTGTGGCAAGCATGCCAGTTCTCAAATTCCAATGTTACTCTAAGAGGCATGAACTATGAGATAGCTAGGGTGGGAGAGTTACCTACAGTCAAAGGACCTCACCTTCAGTCCTGGGCTTACATTTCTTCATCTAAGCACTCTGCCCTAATACCTACCATCATAAAATCCAAGCTCTAATTCTGGCTCTGGTACCTAGCAAGACATTTAACTCTGTGGGTCTCAGTTTCCTCATAGGTAAAATGAGGGTAATAATACTTGGATGTCCTGCCTCACAGAGTTGGGAAGAAAGTTCTGTGTAAACTTTGAAATACAATATAATGTGAGTTTTTACTATTATAATACTTTTCTCAAAAATCCCAAACAAACTTTCTTTTTGCTTGACTATCCCAACAGCAATTTCCAACTGTTCTTGATTTTTTTTTCTACTTGCGAAGGAAAAATATGCAGAATCACACCTGGGCAATAGAAATGCCTCTTATTGCCATGTGACTGATTATCCTATCTCTGTTCAAAAAAACCCTGATTGTTAGTTACAACCATGATACACTGTGATGGAAATAGGATTTACCAAAGTATAATACTAAAGTTACCACCCCACCATCACTTCAATTCGTTATAAATCATGAGGCTGATTAATGTAAAAACAGAGATAATGACTTTAAATAGAAGCTCCAAAGTTGAATAGCTTCATACCAGTTCACTAAAAAGAGAGGAAAATGATTTGTGCATCCTCATCCCTCCCATCTCACTCTACCATCCACTCTCACCCTCACTTCTCCATGTCTTCCACCTTTTCTTTTTGAAAGTACATTTCTATGTCAAAAGCCAAGTAGAAAACAGAGACAATTATTTGGATGAATCAAGTCAAAGACTGTTTTCTCTCTCAATTATCTTCATATTTTATTTGAAAGCTTAAAAGAACTAATTTTAAGTAATTGTTTCTATTCTTATAAAATTTCTTTTTTAATTAATAGAAATCTATTTTCTGTCCAACACACTTCCAGTGAAAAGCAAGACATTTTCCAATGGAAAAGTTTCCATTTTCTATTGGAAATTTGAAAAACAAAACCCTTGTAATATATATACATAGTCAAGCAACCATGTTCCCTTGTCGTCCATGTACAAAAAAAAAAGTCTCAATCCTCCTACTATGGGATTTTGAACTAGAAGGGACTTCAAAGATGAATGATAACACATAATTATTGAAAGTGCTAAAATATTTTTAATTCCTTTTGATTTTCTCTTAGCATTTTAAGGGACTATGATTGAATGGATTGATTGAATGATTGAATTTTGGTTAGGGTTTGACTTAAATAATTGCATAGCAGGAAGAAATACCACGCTGAAGGTTTAGTTATTGCTTGTCTTCTATGTCTAGCACTGTAGAGGGACCCAACAGAGGTATAAGAGCTTAATCCTTTCTCTCATGGAACTTAAAATCTTTCTAGAAAAAACATGCATATGTTAAGCATTTAAATAATATTATGAGACTATTTGAAATGAAATGCCTAAATGAAAAGCATAGATAATAGCTGACTGAACATATTGACTTCAAGGTGCTGGTGGAACATTTGAGCAGAAAGGTTCTGTAGGTAGCATGGGATACTAAGTAAAGTTCAGGTGGGAAAGCAAGACGATTCTCACAAATCCCTGGTATAGATGTGAGAGCTGATGTGATGAGAATGAAAGAGATCCTCTGAGGGAAAGCATTCAGAGAGAAAGAACAGAGACCTAAAGTCTAGAGAACACTCATAGTAAGGGGATAAAGTATAAATAATAATAATAAAAGAGTAATGTGTGGAGAGAATGGAGAACTGACATTCTGTTAGAGAAATGAAGGGAGAAGGAAATTTTAAGATGTAGAAGTGTTCATCCATGTCAAATCCTACAGAGAAGTCAAGGCATTGTAAGAGAAAACACTACTAACATTTGATAAGAAAGACTACCTTTTGACTGACCGCCTTTGAGGGCGCTGTTGCAAGAGAGTGGACCAAAGAAAAAAATAAGAAAGAACTATAGCAAAAGATACAGAACACTCATCCTAGAAATTTGGTGGTAAAGAAAGGGAAAAATGGTATCAGTAGAGGAGTCATCAGGGCCAAAAAAGATTTTCATAAAATAAAGGATATCAATGGACACATCTGGTACAAGGTACAAGAAAAGGATTCAACAAAAGAGTAAAAGACTGAAAAATGCTGCAGAGGGAAAAGATAATATGGTAGTAGCAAAGCACTTTGGGAATAGGGAAGTTCAGCATGTTTCTTTCAAAGTGAGAAAAAGAAGCTAGAGATGTAATAAATGCCACCGTGCATTGAGTTTAACAACAAATGTTGTCACTCTGAATTAAGAAGAGAGCATTCAAGCTGAAAATTAAGAAAAAAAAAGTATGTTAGCTTTAACAATTTGGAAAACAGCACGCAAACTTTCAAAAGGGCAAACCAGTATTTTCTTTAGAAATGAAACCATTAGCCATCACCTCTCCCCCTTTGTCACATGGGTAGGATCAAGTGAGATGACTAAATAGTTTGGGTTTGAGACTGGATCATGTGATATTAACTGCCCCTTTACAGAGAAAGTCAGGAATTTAGGGTTGAAGACAGATGTTCAGAATTTGACTCATATAATTTTTTCTAAAGAACTTTTTTCTCAGGGACACTGACAGACTTCATTCCTAACCTTCTTCTGATGATTTCAAGGACTTCTATCTTGAATGACGTGTTTGCTGTGAACCCTCAGTAAAAAAATCAGTGAAGCCTTCATTTCAGAATATTCACATGAAGCAAATCAGTGCAAGATTTCAGGGCAAATACTACTTTCCTGATTGGAATGATATGGTGAGGTATTAGATGTTCTCACGCCCCTAGTTAATACTTAATCATTTCTGAAATGTTTGTTCCCAGATTTATACATTAGACATGCAATTCAATTAGACATACACATTACACATACAAATTAGACCTACAATTCAATAAACATTTACAGAACACCTATGTGAAAGGTATAGCCAGAGGCTCAGAACACAAATTAAGAAAGAAAAAGAAAAAAAAAAACAAGTTCCTGCTCTCGAGGAGCTTATATTCTATCATTATAATTTGTTTATGAGACAGAAAGATGATTAATGTGAGCAAGGGATCCTATCCTCTCTTCTAGTGCCAGTGAGTTAAAAAAAAATTAAAACCATATTAATGAGCCCCTGAAACTAGCAGTCACAAAATGGAATTGCACAGTGTAGCAATTTAAGAGTCACTATGTTCTTTACAGAGTTAATTTTTCTGGAGCTATTCCACTAGTAAGGTTCACAAAGCTCTCAGAGGCTCAGAATTTTTTTAATTAAATAATTTTTTGTTAGAAAACAAATGATTTGAACGGATTCTGAATGATCAGATATAGGCTTAAGTATTGAGGTTATTTCATCAAGTTCACCTTTGCCCAATGCAGTTGGAACAACCCAAATGACCAAAGCAACATTAGCTGTTCACTTCATGCTCAGCAGTCCCCTTCAATCTTTCCTTGAGGTTAACAAGACCAGGCTTTTAAACAGGCTTCTCTGGTGACATCCTATAGAAATGATCCATAGGAGGTCACATCACATGTCACTAAAAGGTAATTTTCTCCAAGATTTGAAATAAGAACTTGGTTTGACCATTGACCCCGATATGAAAAGATATTCATGATCTTTTATTTTGTCAGGTTTGTGCCAAAGCAGGGTTATTGTATGGGCAAGCTTTGTTGGTATTTTATTATATTCCAGGGAAACAAAACCAGACTCCGGAAATTCACTAATTCTTTATAAATAACTGATTTCTGTTATAAGCACCCTTTTCTCTTATAGATAACCTCCCACCTCCCCGCAAATCTCCTTATTTTTAAATGTTCCATTCAGCTCTCAATCTCAATAATCTTACATGGATTTATAATGGATTTTGTCACATCTGCTGCCGGGTTTTTCTCGTTGTTGTTGTTGCTGTTGTTGTTGTTTTTTTATTTTTTTTTATTTTTGTGCCTTTCCCTGGCTCGCTTTGCCTATCAAGTACCCAAACTCTCCACCACAATGACTCGCTAGACAGACCACGCTGAATATGCCGGTCCCAAGAAAACAGCACATCTCTGATAAGCTTCACTTCACCCAAACAGTAAGCCAGGACACACTATAGCGAGTTCAAATAAATATCTGTGGATGCAAACTCCAGGACTCTCTCTCTCTCTCTCACATGAAAGCGAGGCAGCCTGTGAGTCCGTAATCCAGTATCCCACTCAATCAAACAAGGGATATATCCCCGACGCGTCTGTAGATGAAATGATTTCGAAAGCATAGTTGGGTGGGCTCCCCAGGAAAAAAGATTGATGACTGGCATCTGTGTCTGCGAGGTGGTCAGCAAGTGATACAGACCCCCTCCCCCAACTCCCAGGGCTGTTGTCTGCCACTCTTCCTCTATACAAAGACAATTTGCTTTTCTTGTAGTAATGAAGAACAATGTTTAACAGACAAAGGGGCTTCTAGTTTATTATTGTGCTGTCTTTGACTAGCTCTAGATGCTGGGAAAAATGGTAATTCACAGTGTGAATGCTTCTTTTCCAGCCATACGGGTTATGGCTGAGCGTGTACATTGTATATCGCAGATGCTACAATAGTGAACGCTGTGAGAACGAAGAAGCATGAATTATCGCTTTTTTTTTCCGCCAGCCCAGAAATTAGGAATTTTCTCACAATGAATTTTACATATGAGTTATGTGTATGTACATGGGATTCTTTAGAAACGCCCGCTGCTGGGTTCAGCTACAAGATGTTGGGCTTTCAGCATTTATAAATTAATATACAAAATCTACTGCTATGTTATTGGAGCACCTGTGCTCTCCTGTTTTCTTCTGCAAACTGATACAAGACACAGGTGGTGCCTCATTAACTTATTTCATGCAAATAAAAACATATTGCATGATTTCTTCTCCTTAACTATATAATCACTGAAACAAGATCCTGATTAATGCAACAAACTTTGGGAGGGGAGCATTCAGGGGCCTTTGTGACTTATTCTATTCTGAAGGGATTTACACTCCATGTAAATCTGATTTAAATGGAAAAGTGGTGGAATGTGGCTTCTTAGCCTATGCAAAAATCCATATTCTCCCACCTACCTTTCTCCCAGTGCAGTGGTGGGGCACTCAGCTAGGAAAGAAGTGGGGGAAGGGAGGACCTAGTGCCCATTAGGGATGGGGCCCGTGGAACAGTGGCTAGGGAACATGTCAAATAAGCATGATAATATGTTTTGATTCAGTGTTCAGATAGTCTTATCAATGATTTCCAGAAAGTGACATTGATTTGCTTTGGGAACAATGAAAAGAAAATAGCAAATGTGCATCAGAATGCCTTTTGAGTTCTAAAATCATATTGGAAAATGTCCGAGCATTCCAACACAACCACAAACAGTACTGAGCTGTATTTATAGGGGATGGCAAATCCATTATTTTTTAAAAGGCTTTGGAGATATTATTTCTATGTTTTTAATTTATTGAATTAAAGCCAGATTTATTCAATTAAGATAATACACTTCAAGGTTAACTCCCATTTGCTGTTCACTTAGGCAAGCTATTGTACAGTTATGTAAATTTCGTGAACAGAGACACTACTGGAGTGTCTTAATTACAAGCAAAACGTGTCATTTAAATATGAATAAGTGAATAGTTGTCTGTATTTCCTGTTCACATTTTTCTATCTCCTTAAAGCCCAAGGGCTAACCCAGCCATCCATATTGGGCCCTAAGCTTTTTCTTCTTCCTATGAAAGAAAAAAAAAATAACAACCCACCATTCATGTAATATATAAAGGAGGAGAAAGGAGGAGAGAGAATGCCACAGTTTTTATAGTAATCTGTACTATAATGAAAGTAATATCTGTGAAAAATGACCCAGGATGGGGGTGGGAGCGCAAGTGCAGATTTTTTACCATTTGCCTCTTGAGAGTTCTGGTAATATTGCCATTGAAATGGAATCTGGCTCTATTTTTCAATGGGAATAAGGCCACTAGAGTAGCTATGGCACTTATAGGCATTATATATATGAACACATTTGGCATTTTCATGTAGCCTCTTAAATGCATGTCTATTTACACAGTCTCACGCATAGAATCTTGAATCCCATAGCCCTGGGATGAATGTCTTCTCTTATTTGCAAATTTCTAAATCCTTGCTGAAAGGGACTTTCAATTTAGATTTAGAACTACACAAAATCATAACTGTGTTTAAAAAAAAAAAAAAAGATCTCTCAGACTCCATCCTCTTCTAATTTTGGGGAACCTTGTTTTCTATGTGTACTTGGACTTGTTGACAGAATATTGTTTTCCCCTTTTTGGACTGTTTCTGTTTCTAAAAGTGGCCCAGAAAGAAATCTGGTCTTAATCACTGATAGAAGGGGATGAGGGACAATTAGTTAATGAAAACCATGCCTCGATCCTGTGGACCAAGTTTCTAGCTCCTGTTCCTTAGTCCATAAGGCAGCCAGCCTGGAAAGAATATTCCCACCCGCCACCAATGTAGCTACTGCTCTCTCCCCCAGGAGTGAGAAGTTCACTATTCACTTCTGTGCTTGCATCATCCTTTCCAACATGTTCCCACTGATACATTAAAGGAATTAATTGCTCATAATGATCTCACCATCTGTTAACAGAGGTTCATACCTACAGGCTGGTGGCATGTGGTGGTTCTATTCAGGGATCAATAGGCAATGCTGGGGGAACGCTTTCCCACATTGCCTTCCATTGCATTCTGAAAAGGGGAGGAGAGCCCAGTGTTGGCCATCTGCTCCTTGTCTTTCTGTGAGAGACCTTGATGCAGCCCAGCACAGCTCTGATCTGACTCCAGTCTGATTGGAATGTGGCTGATCTGAGAGCCTCTCAAAGCTGTGAAAGTGAGTCAAAAGGAGATGCCCATTGTCCGGCATGGCTGAAAGAAAATGATCACTTTAAAATTCATAACTCCCAGGTGCCTGCCATCTATTCATGGGAAAAACCCTCTGAACTTCTCTTCATTAAAGAGAGAGAGGGGAGTCTTGCTAAAAAGAGAGAAAAGGAAGTAGTTTGTGGGAATGTGCAGGGGATTTTCAGGCTAAACAAATGAGGAATTTGGAATTTTTTTTTTAAACTTGTATTAAAAGGGCTGTGTAGAGAAGGGGAAGAGCTTGTAAAAAAAAAAAAAAGCAAGGCCAGTGCGTAAAAGCCTTTTCCTGGGGGCACTGTACCAACATAGAAAGGGCTTTTTTTCTTCCCAGGGAGGAGGCATTCCCCCGATCCCAGGCTCAACCCTAGCCTTCATTTTTTCCTTCCCTTACCTGTAGTCAAGATGTGGGCTTTCTTTCCCACTTCGAATCTACATATGGTTGGTAATCAGTTTTCATTTTCCAGTTTCTGGAGTACAACTTGCCCTGGAAGGAAAACAGGGAGGAGACTTGGGCAATTTCTAGAAATTACTTTAAATTTGTAAAGCAGAGATAGATGGAAAGCAAGCCCTGGCTTAAGAGAAGTCTGTGGAATGTTTGTGAGGAAAAATGGTCTTGGCCTTGGGAGGTATTTAGGGAAGCTGGGCGGGAGTCTTATTGCCAGTTAGCCATCAACTTTCAAACGGTTCTCCATGAGCTGGCAAGCACCCAGATAGGTACTGAGAAGGGAGACCAATGCTGCAAGGAAAACCCCTGCCCCTAAGGCCAGAGTGACCTAATTGAATCCAAGATGGGTGGTGGTCAGAAACTCTGGGTATCACAGTCCAACAGGATCAAATACCACTGCTTTATTTGACACTGGTGGCAAGGGAATGTCTTTCCCTCTCTTCTTCTCTGGCAAACTGTTATCTCTGCCAACTGAAATGCTACTCATCCTTCAAGGCACAGCTCAGGTGTTCATGCCCATCAAGAAGCCTTCTGTGTCCAATTCTCCCAATCAGAAATCACTTCTCTTTCCTTTGAATTCTCTAAGGCACTTTGTTTATACTTCTCACAAACTCAATTATAATTTGTCCCCACCTACTAAACTTTAAGTTCTCTGAAGGCAAGAAAACAGTTATATTCATCTTTGGGTCTACCTAGCATCTAATAATAATTGGGATTTGTATAATGATAATACAAAAATTCCTATAGTATAGTAAAATTTAAAAATACCTTCTTTACGATAACCCTATGAACAAGTAGCACAGATATTATTAACCCCATTTTGCAAATGAAGAAATTGAGGCACAGAGAGTTTAACTGATTTGTCAGGTGGTGACGTAGGTATTTGAATTCAAGTTTTTAGCTTCTATATCTAGCACTAGGTTTTTTTTTTTTTTGTCCCACATGAACATGATATGTTCCATATTGTACACAATCACTAAATGCTGCTGCTGGCTTTACTTGACCTTGGCCTTCAAAAAAAGAGTAGAAAAGAGAAGTAAAAAAAAAAAAAGCAGACATGGATTAATGGAAAGCCATTAGGCTCTCATAGAAATAAAAATCTCATTGCTTTTCATGAAATCTCATTAAAATCTCATAGATTGAGATTTTGAAGAGAATTTGGAGTCCATTGGATCTGACTCACTCATTTTACACATTAGGAAGCTGAGGTCAGATGACATTAAATGACTTATTCCAGGGCAAATTTGTAGTGTCTGAGGCAGAACTCATACCCAGTTCTTCCTGACTCTAAGCCCATTGCTCTATGTACACTAGAAGCTTTCAAGACCAACAAAATCACAAGTCCAATCAAAAATGAAACAAGCAATCCAGTTTCATAAGAGAACTCAGGAAATTCACTTTCAGTAGCAAACTTCTTATGCTACCTACCTGCCCTAAGGATTTCACAATGACTTCTATAATGCGCTCTGAGATTTCCAAGGACTAAACACTACAGGAATCTTTCACTGACACATAGAATTTCAAATGTATAACATGGTTAAAATGGTTACCTAGATTTAAAGAATAGTCAGACTGGATTATATAGTACTACCTCCAAAGCCAGTGTATCATAATGTGATATTACAGCGTAGTTCAAAGGAGAAAGAGGGAGGCTCAGTTTTAGCTTTAGTGAATAGAATTAGATGATCCCTAAATAGGCTGCTAGGAGGTGCAGTGGACAGAGTGCTGGGCCTGGAGCAGGGAAGATTCCTCTTTGTGACTTCAGATCTGGCCTTAGACACTTACTAGCGGTGTGACAAGCTGTGCTAGTCACTTAATCCTGTTTGCCTCAATTCTTTGTAAAGTGAGCTTGAGAAGGAAATGGCAAACCATTCCAGCACTTTTGCAGAGAAAACCCTGAATGGGTTCATAAAGAGTCAGACATGACTGAAATGTTCCAAACAATGAGAAATATGGAGAAATTGCTATTATGCTTTAAAAAAAAGATGGCAGGGCTTGATGTCAGAGAAGAGATCCCAGAATCAGAGCACTTTTGGAAAGGATAAATGCTGCTGCCATCTTTTGTAAGAGTTTGCAAATCACATGCCTGGTTATTTCTAATCAGTTGACTGGTTACTAATTTGCCTGATGTTTCCAACTTGTTTTTTTTTGGGGGGGGGAATATGGCTATATGATCTACAAAGTCACTTCCAACTCTAACTCTATGCTCTAAGAATGTTTTCCTCATGGAAAGGTCATAGGATCATAAGTTCAGAGCTGGAAGGATCTTGGAAATCATGCAATCCAGTCCAGATGAGGAAAGTAAGGCCTAACCTAATTGACTTGCTAAAGGTAACCCAGATTTAGGGACAGAGCTATAATTCGAACCCAAGTCCCAGTTTTATTTCCATTGCACCATTCTGTCCTTTTTGATTTTTAAGGATGATGGCAAAATAGCATTCTATTGAGAGACAAAAGGATACATTCCTCTTACAACTAGTTTAGATAAAATATATTTAAATCTTTTCATCTATACTGCTTTTGAAACCTTTGCTTTACTATTGATGGTGGAAAATGTCAGAATTATTTCATCGAAATGAAATTAGTCATATTGAGGTGGCTGGGAAACGGGAATGAAGAAGGTTTCTAGCACACTTTCAAGGATCTTGGCTTAGTCTTGGAAACCCAAGGGGAATCCAAATAAAGATTTTGGTTAATGCTATAAGGGAACTGAGATATCCTGGACTTGACCTAGAAATCTATTCCTCATCCTCAGTTGTTCTAAGTGTAATAATAATCTGAATTCCTATATTCTTTGAGCCAGGGTTGTTGCAAAAAAAAAAAATGAAAGTATTCATATCCTTGGGTAAGGCATGCTATATAATCAAAAGGTTCTATTTTTATGGCTCTCACATTTCTCTTTTTTCTATCTGTTTATCACATTTATGTTGGGAGTCCATGAATTACATAAGAGTCATTTCTGATAATTCTGTGAATTCTACAAACATTCGACAATGGTACATGGCAACTATATCGTCTCATATCTGCATTCCTACAAAACTTCAGGTAAATCATATTTTTCTAGGTGTGATTTGGTAATTTTAGAAACACTTCATTTTCTTACATGATTGATTGTCATATAATAAAAGTATGCATTATTACAATAATCATGTAAAAGTTCATGGCAACTTTCTTTAAGTCCCAGCTAAAATTCTACCTTTTATAGCAAATTTTTCCTGATCTTCTTTAATCCTAGTGCCTTCCCTTCATTGATCATTTCAAAATTATCTCATAAATAGCTTGTTTGTAAATGCTTGTCTACACATAGTTTCCCTCTTAGATTATGAGCTTCTCAAGAGCAGGAACTATCTTTTTTCCTTTCTTTGAATCCACAGCACCTAATATTGTACCTGGACCAAAGTAGCTCTTAATAAATATTTATTCAAAGATTGACTGACCTTACTTTACCTTAAAGTTCTCCTTGCTCCCAGGATTCTTTATTAAGTGACTAATATAAATACTTAAATATATAATGCCTTCAGGATCTGTTGAAAGGAGGTGAATCTTTTGGTAATGTGAATATCTACTTTGGAAGCTTGGGTTTCTCTATGTTGGATTTTCTATAAATATAGGCATATCAGCATGAAATAGTAGAAGGGAAGGGAACAAACATTTATTGAATACCTGCTATGTTCTGGGCACTCTGATAAATGCTTTTACAAATATTATTTCACTTGAACCTCATAACAACCCTAGGAGGTAGGTGCCATTTTATAGTGGAGGAAATTGAGGCAGAGAGAAAATAAATGACTTGTTTAGGGTCACATAGCTAGTAAATGTCTGAGGATCAATTTGAACTCAGACCTTCCTGACTCTTGACCCAGGGCTCTATCTACTGAAACCTCTAGCTTCTTGTTGGGAACAAAAGTTGTCTGGAAGAGCTGGGTATGTAGGATCCCTACACCTATGATTTTGGAAAATATGTATACTCTCTGGGGCACTATACCACTAAGAGCAGGGGCACAAACAAATTGGACATTTAATTAACATATTAATTAGCAATGTATTATTTATTTTTATTCTTTTGATACAAAATGTGTCCTTACCTCCCCTTAGATGTTCAAAAGCTTGGTTAAACCCCTGCTCTTTAATTTGGATGCCAACAATTGTTCAAAACCCAGGATCCTCCCAGTAAGCATTGCTAATGAGTGTAGGTCCTTTAAGAAAGAGAGATGCCAAGGATACCTCTCCTCTCCCCGCCACCCCCACAAAAAAATCCAAATATTGTCCTAAATTCAGAGCAATCCATTTCTTAGGATTTTAGCTAAAATGTATATTTGGGATGGTGATAGGGAACTAGCCCAGTTATTGGCTTTGCTTTGTGAGCTGTAGTCCACTAAGTTTTACTTTTAGTATTAGGTCCTAGGGAATTCTGAGACCCAAAAGCCGAGGGCAGAGGGTGATTGGGAATGTGTTTTTCTTTTTCCTTCTTTCTTTCTTTCTTTCTTTCTTTCTTTCTTTCTTTCTTTCTTTCTTTCTTTCTTTCTTTCTTTCTTTCTTTCTTTCTTTCTTTCTTTCTTTCTTTCCTTCCTTCCTTTCTTAAATACTGGGTCTCTGTCTTCCCCAGTGTCAAGGTGCTGTGACTACTCCAGGGGACTAATCCCAAAATTGAAGCACAAGTGCTTGGGTCTGTTTTTTTCTAACCTGGCTAGGTCCATCCTTCCTAAGGCAACTTGGGAGCTTCCTGCTCTTGTGGGCTCACTAAAATAATTCTGATCTTAATGAAGACATCTAATTAGTTTATCCTATTGAAGCTCAGAACTCCCAATCTCAAACCATCCATTAGCCTCAGTTTCTGTGGTAGCAGGAAGTATCACACCTGGCTGTATGCCACTCTTAACTCTAGAAGTCTTCTTGTCTAGTTGAGATATCATCTTTAAAGAATATATTTTATTGATTTAATTTTTTTATATCACCACAACCCCTCACAATATTCCTCTCCTCTTTTTCCAAAGAGTCATCTCATATAACAAATAATATTTTAAATATTTAATTTTCCCCCAATTACATGTAAAAGCAATTTTTAACATTCATTTTTTAAAATTTTGAGTTCTAAATTTTCTCCCTCCTTCCCACTCACCCTTTCCTCCCCTTCTTCTTCTTCTTCTTGTTCCCTGAGACAATAAGAAATCTAATACAGATTTTACATGTGCAATAACATAAAACATTTTTACATAATAGCCAACAAATAATATTTTTAAAGACAAAAGGAGAGAAAAATAAATATAATTTATTAATACATCAAAGAAATCTGAAAATATGTGCATTGTGTTACACTAGTCACAGAGCTGTTCTAAGGAATAGAGCATAGGATAAGTTCTCATTCCTTTTCTTTATAATTTTGCAACATTCTCTTATTAAAAAACCCTTGCCTTCCAACTTAGAGTCAACACTGTGTATTGGTTTCTATGTAGAAGACTGATAAGGGCTAGGCAATGGGGATTAAATGATTTGCCCAGGGTCACACAGCTAGGAAGTGTCAGAGGCCAGATTTGAACCCAGCATCTTTTATCTGTAGGTTTGGTTCTCAATCCACTGAGCCACTTATCTATTCCCTCAGCAATATTCCATTTTGATGTGTGTGTGTATGTGTGTGTGTGTATGTGTATGTGTGTTTCATTCCATTTACATTGTGGAAATCATAGTTTTCTTTCTTTTAGCATCAAAGAATGGAGATTGGCATCTTGGCTGTTACCTATGTGACTTTGGGTAAGTAAAATCAATCATTAATATATAATTATTAAGGGTCTACTAGATGGTCATTGTGGTAAGTTCTGAGAATCCAAAAAGAGGCAAAGGACAGTTCTTGCCCTTAGGGAGCTCACATTCAAAAGGTAGAAACAACACAAAAACAAACATAGCCAACAACTCTCTCTAAGAGATATAGGAAATAATCAAAAGAGGGAAGACTGAAAGAAGAGTGGTTGGGATTTTGAGATGCCTGAAAGGCAGTAGGAGATACAAGATGAGGTCATTTAATTTCTCTGGACCTGAGTTTCCTTAGCCTGTAAAACAAGAAAGTTGGACAAGATAATGTTCTCAGACTATTCTGTTTGACCTTCCCTATATGCTTTAATCACTGTAAATTTTTATTATTATAGTTGTTTGTGTATCTCATTCTCCCTGTTAGACAATAAGCTCCTTAGCCTCAGACACTGTTGTTTTTCCATCAGTGCTTTGCACTTTGGAGGAATTGGATGTGTTCTGTGAATTTAACTGGTATAATCCCTGACATTTATGTAGCACTTGAAGGTTTTCAAATTGATTTCACATACATTCTCCATTTGATCTTCAAACCAAATTAGAGAAGATGGCTTCTCTAATTGACATCTTTGAGGAGGCTATAGTTCAGAGTAGTTCAGTGAGTTGCCCATGGTCACACAACTAGAAAGTGTCAGATTCTAGATGTGAATGCAGGTCTTTTTGGCTCCAAGTCCAGCATTCTTATATTTATACTTCTTCTCCAAATAAAATAAAATATGCTTATACTGATTAATGATTTTTCTGCATAACTAATTTAAAGGTAAATTTAAAGGTAAAATCTGTGTTGATTATTAAAGCTTTCAGTTGGAGGAACCTCAAAAATCATCTCAAAAGTCATTCAAGGGAACAGCTAGGTGGCTCAGTGGATTGAGAGCTAGACAGAGAGATGGGAGGTCCTGGGTTTAAATCTAGTTTCAGATACTTCCTAGCTACGTGATCCCAGGGCAAGTCACTTAACACCCATTCCCTAGCTTTTACTGCTCTTCTGCCTTGGAACCAATATAAAGTATTGATTCTAACATACAGAAGGCAAAGGTTTAAAAAAAAATAATTTGACCCAGAGGTGTCAGACATACAGATCACTCTTTTTATGTAGCCCACAATACAGACAAATGTAGTCTGGAACAGATTAAAATGTAATTAGGAAATATTTGAAATATGAAATAAACTAAAATATAATAAAACATAAGTAAAATGAATATTTAGTTTTCTAAATCAATATGTGGGTCAAGATCTTTGTGTGTAGTTTAGTGGTCCCTGATTCTATTTTAGTTTGACACCACTGATCTAATCTAACCCAACTTTCCTTTCTCTCTAGAGCCTTAAAAATGTCTTTTTAAGAAATTGAGGTCATAAAATAGTTTATGGAATCCCTATCTTATAAACTCATACACTAATTTGACAATGACCATTACAATGGTGACAGTCAAATTCAGTTGTTGTTGCAGTAGGGTAGATGAGTAGCAGGAACTTCTGATTTGTCATGGTTTGATTCAAATCAGTTTTCCAATATCAGAGATTTGTCTGAGATTAGATAGGATAAGTAAGTTTTCAGACCTAAAATTGTGCTCTATTTTAACTCTGTCACCAAGTTGAATAAGACACAAGTTTTTCTGGTCTCAGTTTTCCAACCCAGAAAACTGGGCCAGTGCTCTTTTTTACCTCTCTGAGGTGTAATAAGGATTAATTAGAAAGAACTTTGAGATGGGTACAAGACTAACACAAAATAGGGTATCATTTATATACTAATCTTGTGGGAAGCTAATGAAAGCAGTCCTTGTGCTTTTGGTCCTTAATATAGGGGATTTTTAAATTTTTTTCTTTTTATACCACAATCTAACCTGGTACATAGTAGGAATTTAATAAATACTTTTGGGTTGATTAATTGCTAATTGTTGATTGTATGCTGTTTGTTGTATAGAACTCCATTCATCTGAAAATGATTACTCTGATTTTCTTGTATCAGTCTTTTGGATCATTCATAGTTTTCCCACAGCCTTGATTTGGAAGGGACCTTAGCAATCATATAGTACAACTCTCTCATTTTGTTAGTAAGAGAGAGAAAGGTGAGACAGTAAATGGACAGACTATTGGACTCAGAGTCAGGAAGTTCTAATTCAGATGTAGGCTCAGATCCTTACTGTGTGGCAGGTCACTACTATGTCTGTCTACCTCAATGTTCTCACCTGTAAAATGGAAATAATAATTCATCTCATGTTTGCTTTGATAATAAAAAAGATATAGATTTTAAAGCACTTTGCAAACAGCAACGCACTATATAAGTGCTATCTATTTATTACTACTAATTATTGTTATAACAGGTAAGTGTAAAAGGGAATTCTTTGTTCTCTTTGAGTTTACACTTGTGAAAGGGAATCACTTATTCTCTTTGCCTAGTTGGAGCTAACATTTTGGGTAACAATAACTTAAGTTCCCCTACTTAGTACCTCACTAGATTGTGAAGACACAGTTAACTCTCCTTTGTCTATCTTTTGATTGAATCAACAAAAGCTTGAATTAGGTGGAGGAGCTCACAAACCACTTAGAGAATTCACACCCTCAGAAACTCAATAAGTCAGGAATCTGTGAACCCTTTTGATGAGTATTCGCCCCTCCAGAAGGTGAGAACTGGTTCCTACAAACACTGCCCCATGGGCAGTGCTAGACAATTTGGAAGCTGTGATTGGCCCCTGGTGCAAAGGGTAAGAGACAAGAACCCACTATAAAAGGCCCTGAATTTCTGAGGATAGAGAAGGTAGTTGACTCCAAGAAGGAAGTAGGCTTCAAGAAGGAATTGTACTTCAAGAGGGAAGTCAGCTTCAAGAAGAAGGTCGGCTCAAGGAAGAAAGTCTGCCTCAAGAATCACCTTCAGTTTGAGTCATTGTCTTGACCTGCCTCTTGGAGGGAACTT
This sequence comes from Gracilinanus agilis, assembly GCF_016433145.1. Classification (NCBI taxonomy): domain Eukaryota; kingdom Metazoa; phylum Chordata; class Mammalia; order Didelphimorphia; family Didelphidae; genus Gracilinanus; species Gracilinanus agilis. Next base: position 596,403,334 of record NC_058130.1, read on the forward strand.
GGGTGAGTGGATTGCTGGCTTTCCCTTCCTATCTTCTGGAGAGAGTTTAATTTCTGTTGAAGGCCAACAAGTCCTGGATGAGTCAAGCATCAGAGCAATATTTAGTTAGATAGGCTAATGTCTTCTCTACCCCTTTGTATTTCTCTGCTTTCACTCTTTCCACCTCTTTTGTAAATAAAAGCTATTAAAGTCATTTCCACTTTGTGCAATAATATTTTGAATTGGCAACCACCACTATTATTTATAATCTTCATATATTTTTGCCAACCATTAAATTTAACCTTTACATAAGCAACCTAAAACTCAGAAATCAAAGCAACCAAGGCCACACAGATAGTAAATTGAAGAGTCAGGATTCAAACTGAGTTCACATAACCAGCATTTTGGTTATTGTTTATAGGGTCAGCTTACTGTTATTTCAATAAGCATTTGTTAAGCATTTACTAAGTGAAAGCCTCTATATAAGACAAAATAAAAACAGACATTCTGAGTTCAGAGGGCAACTAGAGACCATTTAGCTCAACCTATATCTGGCCAGAGAATTCCTCTACATCTCTAACAAGAGGTCATCTAGCTTTCAAGTGAAGTATCTCAGTTTGAGAATGCCTAGTTCAATTTTGGATCACTCTAATTGTTGGAAAGTTTTTCTGGCATTAGTTTTTAATCTTCTTCTTTGGAATATTTATATATTGCTCTGGGGCAAAGTAGAACATTTTCCCCACTGAGACTATTTGGAGACAATTATTATATGCACTCTAAGTCTCCTCTTCTCCAAGCTCTTCTCAATTCAATTAACTATCTTAAGATGGCATATCTTTATACCCATAACCATCTTAAATGTCTTCCTTCCTATTCTCTTTATTTTATTAATGTCTTTCCCAAAATGTGGCACCAAGAACTAATCATCATACTCTAGAGAGGACCTGATCAAAGAAGACTGCAATAGGATCACTATTTAACTAGACATGGACATTTTTGTTCAGTCATTTTAGTCATGTCCAACTTTTTATGACCCCATTTATGGTTCTCATGGCAAAGATACTGACATGGTTTACCATTTCCTTCTCTAGTTCATTTCACATATGAGGAAACTGAGTCAAGTGATTTTCCCGGAGTCACACAACTAGTAAGTATCTGAGGCCAGATTTAAACTCAGGAAGATGAGTCTTCCTGTCTCCTGGCTTGGTACTTTATCCATTTCACCACTTAGATACCCCACTAAGCAAGAATATAGCAGAATTATTATCTAACAAATCTTGGTTGTAGTGCTTCTCTTAATGTAGCCAAAAATCACACAGGTTTGGCTTTATTTGATTTTTGGTTGCCATGTCACTCCGTTAATTCATATTGAATTTTCAGGCTATAAAAAACTTCTGCCCTTTTCTACTCAAACCTTTATATCCTTTGCTTATTCTCTCTATCTTGTATTTGTGAAGGGGACATTCTGATCACAAGTAATAAACTTTACATTTATTGCAATTCTGTTTCATTTCATTAGAGTTGGTTCATTCTTCTAGCCCTGTGTTGGCGAACCTGTGCCATACCTGCCAGAGGGGGCTGCTCCTTTTCTCCTCTCTACCATGCCTGAGGACATTTCTCACTTCACCCACCCCTCTGCCCAGTAGCCCAATGGGAGCTCTTTCTCCCTCCCCATTCTGGGGGAAGAGGCTCACATGAGGAAGAAGGGTACATTTGGGGCACTCAATTTCTAAAAGGTTTGCCATCACTGTTAGCTCATTGAGATTTCTTGGTTTTGACTCTATTGTCCTTAAATTATTTCCACTAGTTTTGGGTCGTCTATTATCTTAGGATTCATTTAATTCATGGACAAAAATAGTAGTAGGGATAAAGATAGAACCTTGTGGCATTCCATTAGAGACTTTTTTCCAAATTGGGATCATATCATCAATGAATTCTTTGTATTCCGTCATTAAATCAGTTTGAAATAACTGAACTGTATTTTTATCTAATTCATGTCATGCTATCTTCTTTACAAGGATAGTATGAAAGACTTTGACAGATTCTTTGTAAAAGTTTAGTCAAAATACAACCTTAACCTGATCTACTAACCTAACAACCATTTTGTAAACGTAAATGAGATCAGTTTGTTATGGCCTCTTCATTAAACAACAACATTTTAAAAATATTTAATACTGAACAATAATACAAAACAAAACAAACCTGTTTGTTAACAATTTATGTTTATATCAATTAATTTGAACCTGTTAAGTATTATAATATCATTCCAGTGTCTCCCTCCAAAGCCACATCAGAATCCTTTGCCCATTCATTTTCTTTGACTTTTCTCATACTGTGATAGTGTGTTTCATTATCTGATTTTTTTTTCTTTAAAAAGCCTTTTAAGACTAATTGGCTGAATAGTAAAATGTCAGAAAACAATTGTCAAAATTTTCTACATGTAATTAAAAAAATTAAAAAGTAAAGAAATCTGTTGGTTAAAAAAAGATTAATTGGTTTTCACATCAATTTTTACTTTATTCACCATAGATGATTCTTCTTCTTTCACCCTCCCTGCCAAGCTCCTTTAATTTTCTCATACTGTTCTGTTTTATCTTTCCTATATGCTTAATAATTTCAAATTTATATTATTGTAGTTGCCTGTCCATATACTCCCCTATTAGACAATAAACTCCTTAAGGGTAAATACTTTATTTTAAATTTTTTTCCTCCAGAAAATACACTGAAAATGTATTCCTGGGGGCAGCTGGATGGCTCAGTGGATTGAGAGCCAGGCCTAGAGACAGGAGGTCCCAGGTTCAAATCCAGCCTCAGACACTTCCCAGCTGTGTCACCCTGGGCAAGTCACTTAACCCCCATTGCCTAGCCCTATAACAAATAAAAAATTAATATAGAAGGATATATATATAAAAGATATTAGGGTTTAAAAAAATTTAAAAAAATGTATTCCTGTTACAAATTCAAAGTCAGTATGATATAGATGCACCCTAATTGTCATCCTATGATACTTGAACAGATCTTGGCCAGGTGAGGATTATAGGGGCTAGTATCTACCTGAAAGTAGCTTCACCATACACTCCTTTATATTACATAATGTCTTTCCTACAGGAGGATTAGGAAACACTGAGTTCAAAGAATCTTAAAATAATTAACCCTGGAGTACTATACAGATGGATAAGAGGCTATTTAACTGGAGAAAAGCTGAGGAACACAAGGTAGAGATTTTAAACATCACTGAACAAAATCTGCTTTATCTTGAAAATTTTATCTTGGTTGTTATTTTTTTTTTCAAATCAATGCCTTTGTTTTTAACAACTTTAATTGTTAATTGTTCAGACATTTCAATTATGTTTGACTTCATGACCCCATTTGGAGTTTTCTTAAGGAAAATACTAGAGGGGTTTATCATTTCCTTCTCCGGATCATTTTACAGATAAGCAAACTGAGGCAAATAGGGCTAAGTGGTTTTGAACCCAGGAAGATGAGTCTTTCTGACTCCTGGCTTTGCACTTTCTATGCATTGAATCACCTTGATGTGCCATTAATTGTTAAACCAACATTCAGTTACTGAAATTTCCCAGTCTTTTATGGGTGAGGATTGTTTATTTTAAATTAAATTTATAATCAGTTTCACAGGAAGTGCCCCCTCAAAAATGACCTGAGTAGGAAGTACAAATAATATTTATCAGGGGATTTTTGGCCATTCATTCCTTGTGAAGAAAGATGGTATCTTGGATTTCCCATAGATAAAATGAGATGAATAATGGCCAACTCTTACAGTGATAGAGAGGTGTAGAACCTCTTTTCCCAGTATGTAAGCATTGGAGAGCAAGATACTGTGCTTCTGATTACTATCTCTAAGGCTCAGTTATAAAATCTTTGGTCTGACAATCTTTCCCTCACTTTGAATCTTAGAGTATCAGATAGGACTGCGTGGTTATTTTAGGACACGGTCTAGTGTCCACATTACTAACTACCATATCAGAAGAAATAGAGGTGGGAGGCCTAATTTGCTGGGAAAATGAATGTTTTCCCAAAGGAGTTGCGTGGTGAAGATTGTCATGTTCCTAATGTATGATTGTATTCACATGGATGATTCCAAGTTTTAAATGTGATCAAATTTTCATGACTATTTTGTGAGTCTTATATCCACGAAATAATATCCATTTTTTCCTATTTAGAACTTTGCCTAACAAAAAAAAGATTCAGTTTTAGAATATAAAAGCAATTTTGAAACAATAAAAGTATTATTTTTTTATATCCAGTTGCTCTTATTTGGCTAGACAAACATGATTTTTTCATGGTTATTTGTTTCTTCAAGATACATAGAGATAGTGACATTCAGAAATCTATTTTCCCAAGCATATTTCTTATTTTTTTTCATATTGAACAAAGATTGACCTAAAATGCTTTGGGTTAATTTTTTTAGTTATTATTATGTAATTACTTTTATCATAGGTGTATGTGTCATGATTTAGTGTGATTTCCTACATAGGGCAGCATTTGAAACTTTGGGGCTATGATGGGAATTGAGGTACTTTGTAATTTATAGAATTTCAAATAATGGGAGTTCTGTCTTGCTAGGGTTATTCATAAAAACAAAGTAGATAGTAGAAACATTAGATCTTAGAAGTCACCTAGCTTAACCTCCTGTGATCTGGAAAGAATTTCTTCTTTTTTTTTTTTTTAATTTTAAACCCTTTACTTCTGTGTATTGACTTATAGGTGGAAGATTGGTAAGGGTAGGCAATGGGGGTCAAGTGACTTGCCCAGGGTCACACAGCTGGGAAGTGTCTGAGGCCGGATTTGAACCTAGGACCTCCTGTCTCTAGGCCTGGCTCTCAATCCACTGAGCCACCCAGCTGCCCCCTGGAAAGAATTTCTTTTGACAAACATGCCAGTCAGGTAATCATTCAATCTGTCCTACATTTCTAATTATGGAAGCTCACTATTTTGAAAATTTTTTTGTTTCATCATTGAGTACCTGTTTTAAAAAATAGTTCTTCCTACCACTGAGCAAATTTCGCTCTCCCTTTAATTTCTGAGCCGTGGTCTTAGTTCTGGTCTCTAGGTCAAAGGTTCTAAACCTGTTGTCCTTCCAGAGTTGTGCTGGAGCCATGCTGAACTGGTGCCTGAGAAAACAACATTAAATTTTCAATGTGAATATTTATACCTTGAAATTGGCAAGTGCCACAAACCAGTACTTGATTTATTGTTTTATTGATCATATAGACTTTTAAAGAAGTCATAGAAAAATATTAATAATGCAAATTAGACTTCAAAGTGTTTTATGCATACATTTTAAGTAGCTAGTTGTTAAACATTTACCAGCACACTACTCAATCCATTTATCCCTAAGACTGGATCCCCTGTGGATGGATTTTAGCAGCTTTATCTCTAAATTAAGTTTCATCTTTCCCTCACTTGTAGATGTATACAAGAAACATAAGTTTTAAAAGGGATTCATAAACTTCACCAGACTATCAAAAGGGGCAAATGACACAAAAAAAAGATTGAGGGGTAGACAGATGGCACAGTGTTTATAGAGCATCAGGCCTGGATTCAAGAGGACTTTGATGCAAATTTTGCCCCAGATATTTCCTAGCTGTGTGACCCTGGACAAGTCACTTAACCCCCTTTGCCTAGCCTTTACTGCTCTTCTCCCTTGAAACCAATACACAATATTGGTTCCGAGACAGAAAATATGGGTTTGAAAAAAATTAAAACTCTCAGTTTTAGAAAATAATATACATCCATGACAATTCATTTCACTAAACATTTGAATGCACCCAGCATGTCCAATGTAAATCTTTTCTTTTCTGATCTAAGCATTTTCAGTGTCCTTGACTCTTCCTCATCCTTCTATGAAATCATTTCATAAGTTCCCAACGTTCTGATCACTTTCTTTGGGATGTCATCGAGCTTGTCAACACTTCTCTGAAAGTATGGCAGCCACAACGAGATGTTACATTGTGGATATGGTATGACTACATAGACTAGAATAAAGCAGAACTTCTTTTATTTTAACCTGGATCTTGAGCCTATTTGCTTCTATTAATGAAGAATAAGATAACATGGATTTATTGTAATCTGTACTGGTGGAGGAAGCATCACAGTAATGAGACCACAGATCCCTTGAAGCACCAACATATTGAAGCTTTTGGAAGTCCCTGAGAAACTCTGATGACTCGGATAGGACTGTCTGAATATTTGTGTACTGTAGTGACTATGATGCAGATAATGGCTGTTTGGATTTTTTTTCATACCTCCTTGCTTTCACAGTGTGGTATTGCTCTGTTCTTTGTCACATACAAGTTTTGTTAATGGGAAAGCAAGTCTGGGAACAACAATCCTATCATTGCATCTTTGAACTCAAGGGATGATGGGGTAGTTCAGAACCTTTTGGTCCCTAAGAAAAAAATAAAACTCCCCCCCCCCCCCCCCGCACCAAATGTTCCCTAAACCTTTCTTAAAAGGTTCTTTAAATGGGAGGTAGTTGATGTACTTCCCTGGGAGTGAATAAGAGAAGGCTCTCTCAGACTTTTCCTCTCTTCTAGTCAGTCAAGAATAGAATAAGAGCTCAGCTGCTAGCAATTAATTGCCTCATCTGGGACAGAGAGGGACTCAGTTCACACACTTCAGGCTTGCATGGCTACACCCTCCAAGAGAAACAACAACAAAAAGGGAGCAGAGATATATAGGGGAATTATCTTACGGGAAAGCTCATTGGTTTGGTTCCAGTGTTCTGTGACAGGGCCAACAAAACTTTAATGTCTGCAAGGCTATCCATAATATCTCATCTCTCTGGTTCCATATCACTGTCACTTATGTACATAAGTGCCTTCTTCGCTCTGAGGAATGTAAAAGAAACAGTATTGCTTGCGAGAGAAGATATATATACACACACACACATTTGGAGCTATAGGATAGCTATATGAATAAGTGGGAAAAAAAGTCCTTTTTAGGATCTTTGTTAGAAGTTTATTATTTTCTCACATATTAGCTCAGATAGCATGCCACGCTCAGAATTCCAAGCTGGGAGGTTTCTATGTGGTTATGAGAAAAGAAAGGCATCCACCAAAGGCTTTGTGACTTTCCTCACAGGTCCTTCAGAGTCATGAAGTACTTCTGCCAGTGCCAGAGACCATGATTTACATTTTTATAAACAGGGTTTTGGAGAAAAGATGGATGTACATTCATATAAATGTATACAAATATATACATATATACATACATGGAAGTATATTTACATATACACATGGAACATATATATATATATAAATATATGTATACATATTAATATGTACATCATGGAAGGATGGAAGGAAACCTATCAGAAACCTAGAAGTTGGGGAGAATCATATTTTTGTGTGCAATGATGCTTTGTATACAAACTGCATAAGAGTAGGAACAGTAATGATAATAACAAAAACTCACATTTATAGTGTGCTTTATGGTTTATAATATCAGAGAAAACCTGACCCCTCTCTTTTGGGGTCAAGCCTCATCCTAAGGATGAACCCATTCCTTCTGAGGTCAGAACACATCTTGCTATGAGAGGGGATGTCCAGAATCCCAGATCACAGAAATCTGTATACTCATAGACTGTATTGCTTGACCATGTTCTTTCCTTTAAAGATATTTTCAACTTACAGTCAGTCAATCAATAAACATTTATTAAGAGCCTGCTATTAGCCAAGCACTTTGCTAAGCTAATTTACATATTCCAAAGTTGATGTGAGTTGCATATAAATGTGCCCCTGAGGTGGTCAGGGCCACTCTTTGGTCCAATCAATCTAACTTTTTTTTTTCTGTTCTTCATATAGGACTCTCCATTTCACTTTTCTACACCCTTGCACTGGTATTCTTCATGCATTCATTTTTTTCCTAACCTTTTCCTCTTAAAATCCTTTGTTTTCTTCAAAATTTAGCTCAAGCACCACCTTCTACACATGTTCATGTTGTATCCCCCAGGTGGTACTGCTTTCCACTACAAAATACTCTTGCATTTATTTTATATAAGCTTGCATATGTGCACATGTTGTCTTCCATAAGAGTGCAGGCTTTTTGAAGGGAAGGATTGCTTTTTTTTCTGTCTTTTTATCCCCAGTATTTGCCTCATGGTAGGCTTTTGATAAATACCTTTTATTTCATATTATTGTATGGTTGTAAACTAGGCATAAAGATAAGGATGAGAGTGTAATAAGCAACATATCCATGAGCTATCTTTTCCATGAGTCCTTCCCCAACTATTCTGCCCAGTGCCCATCTTCCCTTTCTTTGACTTCCTAGAGCAACATAGAATCTGAACAACCCATTAGTAAATAGCTACAACTATGCCTTCAATAAAGTTCAAAACTGAGTATTTTGCTAGGTAATGAACCCCTTCTAATATGACAATATAAGTGTGCCTATGATTTAGGGAGATATATCTATGGTTAGCAGAAACTGAGGTAAAAGAAAATTGTCCCTTTTTCTGTGTCTCTTCTAAATCCAAACTGGCCTGATTGCATACCTTATGATTTTTCTAATAAGGAGGAAAAAGTCTAGAACAATAAAACGTTTCCTCATGAGCCTAAAATTGCTAGGAAAAACTCCCTAGGACTCTGAATGTGCTACCATCATCAATATCTTTAAGAGAAATGGTGAGAAAGTTGCCTATGGCTACTATCTTGAAATCTGACAGCCCTCCATCACTGGTGACTTCCATTACCAGCAAAATCAATTGTATACTCCTGAAATTACAGTGTTGTTACAGATCATGACATGGAGTGGTTGACAAAAATCTTCACCATGTGCCAGATGTAAGAGAAGCAAAGGGAAAAGACGAGTGCTGCACATTGACCTTATGGAGGCATTCGACATTATCTGCCAGACTCTAACTTGAGTAGTGCTTGAACTATTGATGTGTCTCCAGAGTTTGGATATAGTGAGAAGGGCTAGAAAAAGCAATTTATTGTTAGAAGTGAGGCAACAAGAAAGCTATAAAGTATGTGATTGTCAGTATTGTGTTTTTTAGGCTTCAATCGAATTATGATCTCACCACAGTGGATACATCCTTTACTTGTGTATATAACAAACCCTCAGCTCTACTCTTCCATAGCCAATGTTCATGACTTTGTTTTTTTCTTTAAATTATATTTTTATTTCTTTTATTGCAGATTTCCCAATTACATTTTTAAATTTTTAAACATTCATTTTTTAAAATTTTGAGTTCCAAATTCTCTCCCTCTCTCAACTCCTTCTCCACCCATTGAAAAGGCAAGCCATATTAGGTCAGTTATACATGTGAAGTTATACTAACTTTATTTCCAAATTAGCCATGTCACAAATTAAAATACATACGTACAAAAGAAGAAACATAAAGAAAATGAAAAAGCATGCTTCAGAGCTCACCATTTCTCTTTCTGGAGATGGGTAACATTTTTCATCATGGATCCTTCAAAACTGGTTTGGATCGTTGTCTTGATCAGAGTAGTTAAGTGTTTCACAGTTGATAATTGTTACAATATTGTTATCATGCACAATTTTGGCCTGGGTCTATACACTTCACTTTGTATCAATTTTCATATAAGATTTTCCAGAAACCGTTCGGTTCATCCATTCTTAAGCATAATAGTATTTCATCACAATCATATACTACACCCTGTTCAGCCATTCTCCAATTGATGGGCATCCTTGCATTTTCCAATTCTTGGCCGTCACAGAGAGAGCTGCCATCAATATTTTGAACAAGTAAGTTCTTTCCTTTTTCTTTGATCTCTTTGGGATATAGACCTAGTAGTAGTATTGCTGAGTCAAAGGATATACACATTTTAAAACACTTTGGGCATAGTTCCAAATTGTTTCCCAGAATGGCTTGGAACAATTCACAACTCTACTAGCAATGCCTTAGTGTACCAATTTTTCACATTCCCTCCTGCATTTATCATTTTCCCTTTCTGTCATGTTAGTTAATCTTTTAAGTGTGAAATGGTAGCTCAGTGTTTCACCAATTGAGAGTGATTTAGAGAATTTTTCCTGTGACTATTGATAGCTTTTCTTCTTCTGCAAACTGCCTGCTCATATAATTTGACCCCTTATCCTTTGAAGAATGACTCGGATTTGTACAAATTTAGCTCAGTTCTGTATATATTTGAGAAATAAGGCCTTAATCAGAAAAAAATCTAAATCTAGAAAAAGCTCTAAATCCCTGCCCACCTTTCTTGCTTTTTTCTAATTTTTGTCAGCATTTGCTTTATTTGTGCAAAATATTTTAATTAATATAATTAAAATTATCCATTTCAGTTTCTATGATCTCTCTTTCCATTAGTCATATGCTCTTCCCTTATCCATAGTTCTGACAAGTAAAATTTTCATTGCTCCCTTAACTTATTTATGATATCACCTTGTGTATCTAAATTATTTACCCATTTTCGCCTTATTTTTGTACACACTATGAAATGTTGGTCAATGCCTAATTTCTGTCAAACAACTTTCCAGTTTCCCCAATTATTTTTGTCAGAGGGCAAGTTCATGCCCCCAAAGTTTGGATCTTTGGGTTTATCAAACTCTTGATTATGATGTTCATTTACTACTGTATCTAGGAAACACAATTTATTCCACTGATCCATAACTCTACTTAGTAGCAGATTGCTTTGAAGATTATTGCTTTGTAATATAGCTTAAAATTTGGTGCTTCTATTCAATATTTTTGTCACTTATTCTCTTGATATTCTCGACATTTTGTTTTTCCAGATGAATTTTATTATTATTTTTCCATCTTCATAAACTAATTCTTTGGTATTTTGATTCCTAAGGCACAAAGTAAATACATTAATTCAGTTAAAATTGTCATTTTATCATATTGGCTTGGCCTAAACATGAACAACTCATATTAACATTTTCCCAATTGTTTAGATCTGTCTTTACTTATGTGAAAAGTACTTTGTGATTGTTTCTTAGTAGGTAGACTCTCAAGTATATTTCCTGCGGTGATTTTAAATGCAATTTTTCTTTCTCTTTCTGGTAGGTTTTACTGGGAGTATACAGAAACACTAGTGTTTTATGTAAGTTTATTTTATTTTATTTTATTTTTTAAACCCTTACCTTCTGTCTTGGAGTCAATGCTGTGTATTGGCTCCAAGGCAGAAGAGTGGTAAGGGTAGGCAATGGGGGTCAAGTGACTTGCCCAGGGTCACAAAGCTAGGAAGTGTCTGAATCCAGATTTGAACCTAGGACCTCCCATCCCTAGGCCTGATTCTCAATCCACTGAGCTACCCAGCTACCCCCAAGTTTATTTTATATCTTATAACTTTGCTAAAGTTGTTAATTGTTTCAACCAGCTTTTTAGTTGATTATTTAACGTTCATTTAGTATACCGTTATATCATCTGCAAAGATCAACAGTTTTATTTCCCCATTGCCTATTTGTAGTACTTCAATTTCTTTTAATATTATTTAAAATATTTATATTTTGTTTTTTTTAATTTTATGTTTCTTATTGCTACAGATAAATTTTCTAATACAATATATTTTTAAAAACCCTTACCTTCTGTCTTTGAACCAATACTGTGTATTGTTTCTAAGGCAGAAGAGTGGTAAGGGCTAGGCTCACACATCTGAAAAGTGTCTGAGGCCAGATTTGAACCCAGGACCTCCTGTCTCTTGGCCTGGCTCTCAATCCACTGAGCCATCCAGCTATCCCCTCTAATAAAATATTGAATAATAATAGTAATAATGTACACCTTTGCTTCACTTTTGGTCTTCCTAGGAAGGCAATATTGGTTAAGGCCAATCTCATAGGCATCAGGCCTTCTTCAATCTTGTCTTTGGATAGAACTTGTTTATAAATAGAAAGAGAAGAACTGACTCAAGGAAGCTCTTGATGTATGGGAAAAGCTACAGATAGAATTATACAAGATATCTAGAGGACATCTTTTCTGAAATGGGCATTTCTTTGTGCTTGGCTAGTGTATAGAGAAGCCACCTAGGGTGCAAGTATATCTGTGTTTCCCTCTCTCCAACACCTAAGTAGAATATTGTGACTGTGGTTGGTGACTTCCCCAGAGTAAGGGGATCTATATTTCAGAAGGGATTCCATATTAATACTAATTCTGATGCAGCTCAGTTTGCACTGTGTATTATGTTTCTTTATATAGAAAAATCCAATATTTTATAAAGCATAGATATTTTTAGGGGAAAGACAAAGGGAAAAATTCAGGAATTGGAGGACTTGGTCATTTAATTCAGAATTAAGCAACTAGAAAAATTCTCATGGTCTCAGATTTGAGGAAATGGCTAGAGGAATAAACAAACCCAGCAGGTAGCTTCTTTGGCTATGCGGCAGCAGAAATCAGTTTTTCCCTCTCAGAACAATCCTTTTGTCCTAGCAGGTGGGAAGTAATGAAGGCTCCATAAAGGTCTCCAACAATTGCCATGAATCCTAAAGATTTTTCCTTCTACCATGATTTACTATTGCCTGAGGTATTCAGAATTTCTGCCCAATTTTGGGCCCAGGATCTTTCATGTGAGCATTTGTTGGCACTATACTTTAAAATCTAGTGACCTGTATCATTAAGGTTAAGTGTGGTTATGATCTGTGAGTTTTGGTTCAACGATAGCTCATTGGCTATGTTACAACTTGTATTCTTTTTTAAAAGCATTTATTTATTTATTTATTTATTCACTCATTCATTCATTCATTTATTTGTTTATTTATTTATTTGTTTGTTTGTTTGTTTATTTATTTGTTACATAAAAATACTGTTATCTCCCTTCCTTCATTTTCCTACCCTTATTAGAGATGGTTTCATTTAACAAAAAAATATATTTTATATATAAAACTGTTTTGCTTATTTCTATTTTTCAGTTCTTTTTCTGGAGGTGGACATGTATAAATCATTTTTAAGTAATATTTCTGTTATTATACATAATGTTCTTTTGGTCCTGCCCATTTCACTCTTAATGATTTCATATAGATCTTTTCATGTTTTTTTTTTAAGTAACCTGCTCATCATTTCTTACTGTGCAGTAATATTCCATCACAATCATACACCACAACTAGTTTAATCATTCCCCAGTGGAGGGACATCCCTTCAATTTCAGTTCTTTGCCACCACAAAGAGAGCTGCTATAAATATTTTAGAACATATAGGTTCTTTTTCTTTTTTTCTGATCACCTTAGAAAGTAAATCTAATATTGGTATTGCTGAGTCAAAAGGTATATAGAGATTTATAACTCTTTGAGCTTCATTTTGGTTTGTTCTCCAAAAGGGTTAGATCAGTTCACAGTTCTACCAACAGTGCATTGGTGTTCCCATTTTCCCACATCCTCTCCAACATTTGTCATTTTGCCCTTTTATCATTTTAGCCAATCTAATAGGTGTGAGATGATATCTTGGAATTTTTAAATTTGCATTTATCTAATTAATAATGATTTGGAGCATTTTTTCACATAGTTATATATAGCTTTGATTTCTTCATCTAAAAACTCTCTATTCATACCTTTTGACCATTTATGGATTAGGGAATGACTTATATTCTTATGTATTAGATTAAATTCTGTATGTATTTTAGATGAGACCTTTATCAAGAAACTGTCTATAAAATTTTCCCCCAACTTTCATCTTTTCCTCTAATCTTGGCTATACTAGTTTTATTTGTATAAAATCTTTTAAATTGAATATGTTAAAATTATCCATATCATATGTCATAATACTTTTTATCTCATATATTCATAAATTCTTCTCCTATCCATAAATCTTATAGTAATCTAATTTTCTCATATCTCCCTTTATGCCTGTGTCATGTATCCATTTTGATCTTATCTTAGTAAATGATATAAGATATTGTTCTATATCTAGTTTCTAACCAGAATACTTTTCAATTTTCCCAACAATTTTTACCAAATAGTAAATTCTTATCCCCAAAAGTTAGATCATTACTTTCGTCAAATGCAAGATTACTATAATATTTTACAACTGTTTGTTTTATATCTGTTCTATTCCACTGATCTCTTTTCTGTTTCTTAACTGGTTCCAGATAGTTTCGATGATTGCTGTTTTATAATATAGATCAAAATCTGGACTGCTAGACTTCTTTACTTTACATTTTAAAAATTAATTCCTTTGATATTCTTTACCTTTAGTTTTTCCAAAAGAATTTTTAAATTTTTTTACAGTTCAATAATTTTTTTTGTTAATTTAATTGGAATGGAATTGAATAAGAAGATTAGTTTAGGTAGGTTTATAGTTTTAATTATATTGGCTCTGCCCACCAATGAACAATGAATAATTTCACCAATTATTTAAATCTGTATTTATTTGTATAAAAATTATTTTATAATTACATTCATGTAGTTACTGAGTTTGTTTTGGCAAATATACTCCTAGGCATTTTATTCTATTTGTGGTTATTTTAAATGGGTTATTTCTTACTATTTCTTGGAAGACATTGTTGGTGATACATGGAAATGCTGAAGATTTATGCAGTACGTAATACCTTTACAAATACTTGCTATATATTAGGACACAAAAACTTTATAGTTAAATATAGAAAAGCAGAATTATTTAATTCATCCTTTTCATATAATAATACAATAAGATTATATTTAGTAAGGAGGTATTCAGCAAAGAATAAAAACTAATTGAAGACTAAATAACAATCCTAAAGAATGAGTGTGTTAAACAAGTCACAGAAATAATAAATAATGTTATTTTTTAAACATACCAAAACCTGTGGGATAGAACCAAATGATAATTAGAAGAAATTTTATATCTCTAAATGTTTATTACAATAAAATAGAGAAGGAACAAATCAATGAATTGGGTACACAATAAAAAAAAAGCTAGAAAAAGAACAAATTTAAAATCCCCATTTAAATACCAAATTGGAGAGTCTAAAAATTAAAGGTAAGATTATCAAAATTGAATTTAGGAAAGCCATTGAATTAAGAAAACCATGAATAAATAAAAATGAAGAGTTGTTTTTATGAAAAAGTTCCAACAAAATAGATGAATCATTGGATAACAATGTTTTAAAAAAGAAAGAAAACCAAATCACTAGCATAAAAATGAAAAGGATAAATTGACCACTAATGAAAAAGAAATCAAAGCAATTATTAGGAGTTATTTTGCATGATTATATGCCAACAAATTTAATAATTTAAAGAAAGTACAAGAATACTTGCTAAAATATAAATTGCCTTGCCCAACAAAGGAGAAAATAGAATATCTTAATAAACCTATTTTATAAAAAGAAATTGAACAGGTCCTCAATTAACTTCCTAAAAAAAAACATCAGGACCAGATGAATTTTTAAGTGAATTTCCCCCAACATTTAAAAATCTAATTCCAATATTAAATTAATTATTTAGATTAATTGTGAAAGGAGTTATGCCAAACTCTTTTTATGAAACAAATATGGCACTGATACCTAAACCTGGAAGAATAGAGAAAGAAAATTATAGGCCAATTTCATTAATGAATATTGATGCAAAAATCCTAAATAAAATATTAGCCAGGAGTCTACAACAGTATATCACAAAGATTACATATTATGATGAAACAAGATTTATACCAAATTTGTGTAGATATAAGGAAAGCTACTAACATATCAACAAATAATAACAAAAATCATATGATTATCAGTAGATGCAGAAAAGTTTTTGAAAAAATAACTTATTCCTAATCAAAACACTTGAAAGCATAGGTATATATTTTTTCCTTAGAATATTAAGCATATACATAAAACCATCAGCAAATATTATCTGTAGTAATGATATTAGAAGCCTTCCCTATTAAGTTCAGGAGTGAAATAGGGATGCCCATTATCATCAATATTATTTAATATTGTATTAGAAATTCTAGAAATAGCAATAAGAGAAGAAAAAATGGACAGAATCAGAATGGGCAAAGTAGTAATAAAATGATCACTTTTCATAGACAATATGAAGATATTTATAGAAAATCCTAGAAATTCAACTAAAAAGTTAGTTTAAACTATCAATAAATTTAGCAATGTAGCAACTTTTTTCTTAAAGGTTGCCTGGGGTATTGACAGATTTACTAATTTGTCCAAGGGCCCATAGCTAATATGCATCATAGGCAGGACTTATAGCTATTGTTCTGTATTGTGCCACCTCACCCCCAAACCCCAACACCTACCCCCAAGACTATAATTGGGGACAAGGTTAGAGACTGGACCTATGAATTTATTGATTATAGGAAATAATCAGATAAAAAATGTGATGTATGCCAGTCAATGGAAAGACCTACATGAAACTATGAAATGTAAAATTAGAAGAACAAGAAAAAATTATTAATACAGTGACAGAATTAATATTGAAAGAATAACCTCTAAATGTCCATCTCCAGAGGAAGAACTGATAAAAAGAAACAAGTAAGAAATAGTTTATCTATACATATAAGTATACATTTTAAATGATATTTTCTCTTCTGGGGGTAAGGGAAGGAGGAAGGGAAATATCTGGGAACTTTAATGTAACCCACAAAAAAATTAATTAGTTAAAAAAATGTAGGTCGGCAACTTCTCTGCAATTTACAGGTTTAGAGAACTGCCTAGACTCCCTAGAACACTGAGAGATTAAGTTGGTCAGTCTGCCTCAGGTCTCTTCCCACTCTACCTCCACTTCCATTCAGCCACCAATTTGATTTTCTTAAGGCTTAGATATGACACTATCACTCTCCTACTTCATAAAGTCCAGCAGCTCTCTATCACCTCCATAATCTAACTCAAAGTGCTGTTTGGCATTCAAAGCCCTTCATCACTTAGTCTCCTCCTATCTTTATAGTCTTCAATACCTTATTTCCTACTATAGGTTTTTCAGTCCAGGAGACACTGTCCTCTGGCATGTTTCATTAACAAGACCCTCCCTCTCTCAGCTCTGGGCATTTTCTCTGGATCCTCCCTTTTCAGGACTGCTCTTTCCCATCAACTCTGTCTACTAAATTTCTTGGTTTCTTGTAAAAGTCCCAACTGGACACTCCTGGGGAGTGGAGCCAAGATGGTGGCTTAGTAGCAGCAAAAGCTGAAACTATTCTGACTATCCTTCTAAATTGATGTTTAGAAGGCACCTCAAAACAACAGGAGTCAAAGCAAGACAAGGAGGGGGCTCTCCCACTGAACACAACTTGAAAGGTAGTGAGAGAGAGAGAGAGAGAGAGAGAGAGAGAGAGAGAGAGAGAGAGAGAGAGAGAGTTGATTTTCATGGGATAAGGGGAAACTGAAAGCAAAATTGCAAACAGAGCAATGCTGGCCAATCCCCCCTCCCCCCACTTACTGGGCCAGAATCAGAACCTGAGCATGGGATGACTTTTAGAACCCAGGAAGTGGGCTTCACCAGTAAGGAAGCACCTCAGATCCATCCCTTAAGGTCCAGCACCCTAGCAACAGCCTGAAGTGAGTTTTAGAAGTATATCTGGCTGAACTCTTTCAAGCCTTCTTGACTGGCTACTTTGAAGACTTAGCCCCAGGAGAGAAGTTGGCAGAGGAGAAAGAATCAGCAAGCAGCTTACAGAGTTCCCAGCACAGAGGCAAAAAAAGTGGGGAGATGAGCAAACAGCAAAAGAAGCATTTGCCCCTCAAAAATTTCTATGGGGAAAAAAGAGCAAAGAACAGAACCAACAGGAGATGAGACCCAAGCAACCACATGCAAAACTTAAAAAAAATGGGAATTGGTCACAAGGTCTGGAAAAATAAAAAAGAAATTCAAAAATCAAATAAGACAGGCTGAAGAAAAATGGGAAAAAGAAATGAAAGTAATGCAAAAAAGAAAATAACAATTTAAAAAGCAAAATTGGTCAACTGCCAAAAGAGGCACAAAAATCCAGTGAAGAAAAAGAATGCTTTGAAAAATAGAATAGGCCAAATGGAAAAGGAGAACCAAAAGGTCACGGAAGAAATTCAGTCTTTAAAAATTAGAACTGGGCAAATAGAAATAATGATTTCATAAGACATCAAGAAACAATAAAACAAAATCAAAAGAATGAAAAAATGAGTCTCAACTAAAATTCCATTTTTTATTAGAAAACTCTCCCAACTCTCCCTAATTCTGTCTTTCCTCTATTATTTATCTCCATATATGCATATATATGTTTAACATTTAGATAACATATAGATGTTCAACATTTATTGACTGATTGAAAGTGACTTATCCAGACTTACTTATCCAGAGAGTATCAGAGGTAAGATTTTAACCAAAGTCTTTTAAGCTCTAAGGCCTAGACAGCCCCCTGTCTGCTACACCAAATTGTTTCATCTATGGCCATTATAAAGGAGCCTAATTGGTTAAGGCCATATAATGAGTTAATAGCAGAGCTGAAAAGACGAACCACATGATAATTTTAGGGTCTATCCCCACCCTCTCCTATGTTCTGTACAACTGAAGAACCTTGAAGGTAGAACTAGAATTTTGAATATAATATACCTATCAAACTATAAGCACTCAACTAATATGATTATAATTGGCATAATTTGAAGTACTGTAATATTGATCAAATCTTTATCCACAAGCAAAATGTTGGCAGGCACTGGAGGAATGGAAGCATATTCTAATTACCATTCTTGATTTCAATGAAATCAGATGTCATATAGAAGTTATAGCTAAATGGTGGTTGGGCTCATAATTCCTACTCAGAGAGGCAAAGAAAAGAGTGAGCAGTCAATAGTATTATGTCCCCCAAAGAGAACAAGAAAGCATTTCAGAAGCCATTGTATCATCACCCACATTACTCATGATGACTAAAAACAATTAGACCAGGAATTTTACAGGTACCTTAAAATTAAGTTAGTGACTTTGACATCAAGATGAGCACTGGAAAGTAGAGTAAAAATTATGTTGAAAAAAAAATGATCACTTGGAACAAGGGAAAGAAAATGGCCAAAGATTTATAAATTACTCAGAAGTCCTCATTTGTATATCATTGCATACTTCAAAGAATTAGAAAGCACTGGACTGTAAGCATCAACCCTTTCTCTTTCTCTTTCTCTCTCTCTTTCTCTCTTTCTCCCTCTTTCTCTTTCTGTCTCCCAATTTCTCTCTATCTCCTCTCTCTCTGTTCCCCCTCTCTCTGTCTCCCTCTTTCTCTGTGCTACTCCTCTCTCTCCTTCCTCTCTCTCTCTCTCTCTCTCTCTCTCTCTCTCTCTCTCTCTCTCTCTCTTTCTCTCTTTCCCTCTTTCTCTCTGCCTCCCCCTCTCTCTCTTTCTTCCTGTCTACTTTCTCTCTCTGTCCCCTCATCTGATTCTCTCTCTCTGCCTCCCCTTTCTCTCTCCCTCTTTCCTTCTCTCCTCTCTCTCACACATTAAGAAAATGACTATATATTAGCAGACAGAAAATCACCAGTTGCCAGCATGAGAGTCATTTAGGAATCAGCTAGCTATCTGTGTGTAGTCATGTTCAATTCAATTCTGTCAGCCAGTCAGTCAAGTGGTAGGTATAAACAAGCAAAATCAAGCTAATTGTTCCTTGAGTTTGCTGGTATGACAGACCCAGAGCAATGGCTTAGCATCAGAGAAGATAATTTGAGCTGTGCTGTACAGATTGTGATGAGTTAATTTTTTTCTTTAAAGGACACTTGGGCTTTAGCCATTTCTTATTTCTGTACTTCTAGAAGTTTCTCAGATTCTGCACATGCATTTAAAGGCTATCACATTGTTCTTAGGACCCAGGGTGCTTCTGGGGTGCCATGCATGCCAAAGGAAACATCAGAAGCTGAAAGTCTCAAAGTCCATATTTTCTAAGATTTAGAGATTAATCAGCACCTTCCCATTGGCTTGTACCACTGCCTAACACTGGAAGTATGGCCATCTGGTTGTAAAAATACCTGACAGCATTAATGTTTCTTCTAAGGCTATGAGGCAAGATGTAATCTGATTATGGGGCTACTTCTACTATAAGTAGTACTAATGTGATAATGTACTCCATATGACTACAGACATACTTTGGGGCTTTTGAAAAAAACAAAGAAATAGAAAGAATTCAACAATGATAAAGGAGTGGTGAAGAACATATTCTCTAAAAATATATGTCTTTAGGCCCTACAAGTATAAATTGAAGTTATTTTTCTCATATCCAATATTCTATTTCCCACCTCTCACTCAGATGAAGGATGGAATTCAAAAGAAAGTCACCAAATGTGATAAAAGACAATATGTCCAAATATATCATGAATCACATTAATATAATACTTTAAATATATCTAATTCAGATAATAATATATTGGAATCACATTAATATAATACTTTAAATTTAGTAAAATATGTTGCAACAACCTGAAGAGGTAAATTATTTCCAATATTATTTTACTGGTAGCATGTATTATTATACTGGTAACATGAGGAGACTGAGGCCTAGAGGGGCTAAATGAATTGCCCACGCACATAGAATTAGTAAATAAAGAGTCAGAATCTGAAACCAGGTTTTTTCCTGACTCAGGTCAAATAGTCTTTCTCCTGGACCATGCTGACTTCTAATTTCTGATTAATGCACTAGAGGTGAATGGTAGAGCTAGAGAGTTAAATTAGATTAGATTAGATTAGATTAGAATAGATAGATAGATTAGATAAATAAACTTGCTATCAATTAATCATTTAATAAATATTTATTAAATACCTATATGCCAGGCCCAGTGCTAAGTGATTAAGCCATGAAGACATACATAAAGTATTCTTTGTCCTCACAGAGGACTGTAGCTTTCACAAAAGGTTTGGTAAAAAAGGGTACGTCCAATAGGACTACTAGAAAATCTAATCAAAACAAATACTCTAAGATGGTAGATGAATAATATCATCTTATCTTATGAAAGGATTAAACTCATCATACTGTCAAATAATGACTAACCAGTTCCCACCCCCAAATTAAAAAAAAATTTGTAGAAGGAAGCAATTCACAAGAAAATAATCTTATTGGAAGTTTAGGTTATAGAATTATTGCTTGAGACACCATCTGATTTTAGAGCTGAAAGGGACCTCAGAGGTTATCTAGTCCTTTTTTTTTTTTTTTAATGAGGAAACTGAGGTCTAGAGAGATAAGGAATTTCCCAAAGTCTACATAGTGGCAGAAATGGTATTCAAATACAAGTCCTCTGTCTCTAAATTTATTTTGTAGTTGGCGCTGTGTTTTCACAGCAAACAAAACTCTGATTCTGGTGCCTATTGTGACATAGAGGTGACTCAATTCTTGGAGGTTATGCTAACAAAACATAAATTTTAGAAGGTTCTACCAAGATGGAAAGGCCTTAAGTTGAGATAGGGAATAATATTGCTAAATGTTCAACTACTGTCTCTCTGAAAAAAACAAAAAGTTCACCACACACTTTTAAGTTAACATTTTTTCCATTACTCTCTTGTCTAAATAATCAACAAAACAATACATGAAGCTTTGATGTGCAGCATTTTTGACAATTGCTAAGGTTAAAATACACTGAAAATTTAACAATCGAGTCAGTTCAAGTGGCTCTAGCACACCTATGATTCTTTCTCCCTTTTGATTATAAAAATGCTTAGACATAATACATTAAAAAAAAAAAACTTTTACCGTCTGCCTTAGAATTGGTGCTAAGTGTCATTTCCATGGGAGAATAGTAGTAAAGGCTATGCAGTTGAGGTTAAGTGACTTGCCCAGGGTCACACAGCTAAGAAGTGTCAGGTCAGATTCAAAGCCAGGATGTCTCATCTCTGGTTCTTGCTCTCTATCCATGGAGCCACTTAGCTGCCCCAAGACATATAAAATGAATTCTAGCAGCTACTCAGTTTGTCCTTCATAATCTACCTTGACTATAGTCACTTCCATTGCAGATAAGTACAAAACAGACAGCTTTCTTTTCAAAATGATTTCTGACTTCTCCTTTGCAAGCTACAAGTTTGAAAAAGATAGTTACCTTCTTCCCTGGTGCATTGGAAAGAATAGGTGCTTATTAAGTATTTTCATCTCCATATTTCACTGGTGCCTTAATCTCAACTTCAATGTGTCTGACATCGAAACTCATCATCTTCCCCACTAAAACCTACCTTTCTCCCCAGCTTCTCTAATTCTGTGGAGGGCTTGATCATCCTCCCACTTGCCTACACTTGTAATCATTTTTACACTCTCCTTTCCTCCATCTTCCATATTGAACTATTTGCTAAGATTGTGGAATGTTTCCCTAATTTTCACTTCTTTCTTCAAAGCCACCTGCTTTATCCATGAAGAATTTTTTTAAATTTCTTGGTGAATATGATTGCACTTGTGACATATCTCACATGCCTTTTCTTGGACTGCTTCTTGAAATTTTATTTCTCCCTTGTTTTATAATTTTTTTGTGTGTGTGTTTGTCCTACATTGTGGTATGTACTAAAGCAGGACCTTTGTCATTTTTCTCTTTGGATTTTCAGTGCCAACTCCATAATTAGTTGATTTGAATTGAATGTAAAACATTTCAATATCTTGAGTTATCCTTTAAAAAAAGGCAAATGATGTATGGTCAAAATAGTTTAATTCTAAGTTAAAAAGTTGACTCAGTTATTTTAGGAAGATTTTCACTAAGAGGTCTTTTTAGTTGACCCTAAATTAACTAGAAAATTAAACTAGTTAGAATTGCTTCCTGAACTATGTGCTCATTGGATTTTCATTTCAACTAGCTTGAGTTTTATTTAGATTTTTCAGACCAACATGGAGCCTGCTTCCTTCTGCCACAGCTACCTTCCAATGCACATGGGGAAATGGCTCTAGTGGGTAGTCATCTTTCTATTTCCATTCTTGCAGCTGATATTCTTTTACCAATCTTGTACATATATTCCTAAAGGCCAGTGATGGTGAACCTTTTAGAGACCAAGAGCTATACCCTGCCCCTGCTCCTTCCCCACTTGGTCCAGACAGGGGAGGGAGGAAGTACTCCCATTGGGCTGCTGGGCAGAGGGGTGAAGGAAGTGAGGAATGTTGTGAGCAAATGAAGAAATGAAGTATATGGAGAGGGGGAGGGGAACAATTCCAACCTGAGTCCCTCTGGCTTTCTAGTAAAAAAAAACCCAACAAAACAAACAAATGACTACAGGGATGTCCACAGAGAGGGCTTTGCATGCCCTCTTTGGCACATGTGCTATGCATAGGTTCACCATTATGGCTATAGGCCATCCCTAAGGAGGGACTTCCTGTCCTTTTGTATCAGTGGAAATTCCCACAAATATGTTCCTGATGGATTTTCTGCCAAAAAGGCTGACTAGGAATGTCTTTTCTTAATTTGCAGTTCTACAGACAATGCAACAAATTTGCAATTTAAATATAAAATTAAATTAAATAAGCACCCATTATTTATTATTAAAAATCATGTTTAAGTCTTGTTTGGGTCTGCCAGAGCAAAGAAACATACTGAGAAGAGAGTTCTATGCTGTCTTCAATGTGGATATTGCTTTCTAACCAGTATAGTTGCCTCCCTGAGGTAATTAGTTGATATAGCGAACAGAGCCCTGGGCCTGAAGTCAAGAAGCCTGAGTTCGAAATTGGCCTCAGATACTAACTAACTTTGTGACCCTGTAAAAGCCACTTAACACATCTGTCTGATTCAGTTTCCTTATCCACAAAATGAGTTTAATAAAATCAGTTATTTCACATGATTGTTGTGAAGACTAAATGAGATATTTGTAAAACACAGCATAATGCCTAGGACAAATTAAGTGATTTAAAAAAATGCTTAATTATTTTTTAACTTGTCCAGTGGTTTTTCTTCCATAAAGACAGGAACTTTATGTGCATTTTGCTATTGTGAGAGAGTTTCTAAGTTCAACCTTTATGATTGGTAGATAATGGGAGAAAGTAAAATGGGAAAAAGTCTATCTTGCACAGTACTCAGAAGATTTCTAATTTTGTTTGCATAGGAAACTTGTGTGGGAACTCCTTTTATGTACACAGATTAAAACCTGTGTATGACAATTGTCATAGAAAAATTAATAGGGGCAGCTGGGTAGCTCAGTGGATTGAGAGTCAGGCTTAGAGATAGGGGAGGTCCTAGGTTCAAATCTGGCCTCAGACACTTCCCAGCTGTGTGACCCTAGGCAAGTCACTTGATCCCCATTGCCCACCCTTACCACTCTTCCACCAAGGAGCCAATACACAGAAGTTAAGGGTTTAAAAAAAAAAAGAAAGAAAAAAAAAAGAAAAATTAATACTCCTTTCTTTCCCTACTTCCCTTCTTTCCTATCCCTTTCCTCTCTCCCTCTTTCCTTCCCTCCTCTTATCCTTTCCTTTCTCCCCCCTTTTCTCTTCCCTCCCTTCCTTCCTCCCTCTCTCAATATCTCCCTCCCTCCCTCCCTCCTTTTCTTCCTTCCTTCCTCTCTTCCTTCTTTCTTTCTTTCCTTATAATTTGTAAGTCTATGTGGCAAGATTTGAATCCAAGATGATTCCAAGCCCAGCATTTTTTACACCATGGCTTCTATCTTACTTTATGAGGGAAAAAATATTTCTATCCAAACCAAACAGTAGGATTTTGAAAGTGTTTGTCTCCCATAGGCATTGCTTAAGTAAGGGCTAAGAGATAGTGTGGCACAATGAAT
Organism: Gracilinanus agilis; assembly: GCF_016433145.1. Classification (NCBI taxonomy): domain Eukaryota; kingdom Metazoa; phylum Chordata; class Mammalia; order Didelphimorphia; family Didelphidae; genus Gracilinanus; species Gracilinanus agilis. The sequence goes on from NC_058130.1 coordinate 596,427,837, forward strand.
GCTATCCTGTATAAATTAAAAACTTGAGTTTTTGTTCAAGGGTCTTTGTCTTGAGTTGTTACTAGTTGTGTGACATCAGACAACTCACTTGGCCTTTCTTCACCTGAGTTTCTCAGAATGTAAAATGGTATACAGTAGATGAGTTTAAATGCCTCTTTCAACATTCATGACTTTTTTCTCTGCTATCACATGTAGTGCCTTTCAGAAACTCAGCACCATGTTAGCATTCAATGTTTATGATTTGAGACATGGGCTCATATCGAAAAAAGCATATTTTGTATCAGCTAAAAGCTGAGTAAGCTGGAGGGGAAAAATAATGAAACCTAATCTTCTATCTTCTTTTCTTGGGTTTGGGAAATTACTTAAGCTCTCCTAGGAGCCTTCCTTCTCCCTCTGGTAGACTCTGGTGCTGTCCAGCAGTCCTCACTTTGCCAGTCATTTGGGCAATAAGAAGTTTTCACCCAATGAATTCCATCTCCTAGCAGCTACCAGGGCAGCTTGCAGCTTCAATGAACTTGCTTTGAGGAGGGGCGAAGGGGGGGGGTGCTCCAACTTTGTAATACAGAGCAGTGATGCATGAGAAGCCTTTGTAAAACAGAAGAAAAAAATGGAAAAATAAAAATGCCCTTCGCCTCAGGAATGCCTCCTAGGACTAATGAAAAAGTACTAATTTTAATAAAAGTAAAATCATTTTAAATCAAAGCACCTTGGAATCATATTAAAAATAAGATTGAAATGAGAAGCGTTGAAAGAAAATAATTATATTCCTCAAATTCAGCAGCATCTTAATCCACTCCAGTTCTGCTCTCTTGGTTTATGACGCCCTAGAAATTCTCTCTGGAATTATTTCCTTGTAACTCACTGTAGTCATTTCTTTGTGTTCAGGTTGAATGGGATGGTAGAGTGATGCAGAGGTTTTCTTTATTCACTCAGAACAGACTGATAGGAAGTTTAAGATTCCCTTCCCTTTCACAAAGCCACCAGCATCATATTTTTATTTTTAATTGTTCCAAGTTCAATGGGAAAGAGTGTATACATAATGGCCTAGAATTAAGATCCAGTCACAGTTCAACTAACCCCATGGTAAGATATAAAACACTTATTTTCCATCTCTTCCTTTTCTTTCCTCTTCCTTTTCTGAGATTACCTTTCTTCCTTGCTCATTATCTCCCCTTCTCCACCGACTCTTATGTCATTTCAACTCCTTTCCTTCCTGCACTTTCTCTACTCTGTGATTTTTTTTCCTCTTCTAATATTTTTCTCTTCTTCCTTCTTTCTCACCCTCCCTTCTTCCCCTACCTCTAGTCTTCCTCCCACTTCTACTCCTCTCTTCTATTTCCCTCTTCCTATTCCCTATTAGAAAGAACATTGCATTTGTAGTAAGAGTGAGTCCTGGCTCTGACATTCATGACCTTTATGACCCTGGATAAGTCATCTGACCTCGCCAAATCTCACTTTCCTCATCTGTAACATGAGAAATTTGACCAGGATTAACTCTAAGATTATTTTGAATTCTAAAGCTAAGAGCTTGTTATTCTTTTTTCTTTCCTCTCTCCTTGTTCACCCCTGTTCCCCTCTCCCACCCTTAACTTCAAAAATTAACAAGAAGGATGTATCAACTCCCTATCATTCATGGAGTTTGTGGAGCTTATAAAGAAACCTGGCTTCAGAATCTGCTCTTTGAAATCAAAAGAAAACCATAAATGCATTTTATGTTGCTAAATTATTCCACAGCTTTTATTGGTGTCCCTGCTATCGTTTTCCCCTTCATTCCTTTTATTACTCCCTTCCCCCACCACATCCCTCCTTTGCTCCTTAGAACCCTTTTCCCCCTCCCCTCCATTCATGTTTTGAAGAAATTTCTTAATTCCCTTTCTTCTTTTCTTTTCTTTTTTTTTTCTTTTTCTTTTTGGCCAAGGAGAAAGGGAGGGGAGAGAGGAAGAGGTAGAGTGCTAGAGGGAAGGATTGGAGGGAGGGAGGGAGGGAAAGAGATGTTGGGGGAGCTGAGGACATGGAGAGAGCTAGGATGAAGAAGAAGAGGAGAGAGAGAGAGAGAGAGAGAGAGGAGCAGTGCTTGCCCAGATGGTAGAGGACCCAAAAGAAGGAACATTTTCTCATGCTTTTAAAAAGAGCACTTTCTTTCCTGCCTAATATTTAGCTCCTTCAAATGCAAATGGAGAGGTTTTGCTCCAAGGTTAGCATAACAATTATGGGAAAGCTTTAAATCTGATGCGTTTGTTTACATGATGAAAGGAATTCACCATCCAAAAGCTCTGAGGCCAGGGCTTTTCACCAGCTATTTTCTGACTAACTAGTGAACTGCAAGTCAATTTTAGACCACAAAGAAAACCAATTTATATCACTGTGTAAGCTAATTTTGGAGGGAGTTCTACATTCTAACCAATGCAAAAAAAAAAAAAAATGACTGCTACTGAAAAAAAGTGATTTCATTTGCCCCCTTTTCCATTTGGAAGTTTAATGTGACTCTGGAGCTAATTGGTGTTAGTGATCAGGAACTAAGGTCTTCATTACTGAGGACAATAGAAATCCATGGGGAATGGTAATAACACTGGGAAGGGATCTGGCTTGCTAAGACAGAAGGTTTTTGGAATCCCCATCTCATAAAAATGTCTTTGAAGGCTTTTCCATTCCCATTTTGTCCTCCTTTGGCTTGGACTCTCTGTTTTGGCATTTTATAAAGGGCCATGTGCTTTAAGTGCTGGTGACAGGTATTAGATTGATAATACGAAGGAATAAAACCTTGTCACTGTTGGGCAGCTGCTGCGCATGTGTGTGTTAGGCCCTGGCAGCATGGGCTCTGCCCCTAGAGCCTCTCATGCTTGCATTAAGCCATGCAGGGAATGATTTAAATATTAGAGGGAAAGGGAGAGTGGGAAGCTCTTCTCTCTTACTCTAATATATTAGGCAAGAACACTTTCCTGGATCTGATCATATGAGCCTCTCCTCCCTCAGAACTCAAGATTTGAGATGTTTTTAGATCCCATTTTATTTAAGAGTCCATCATGATCCAAGATGGTGAATAGAAAAAACTGGGTGTGTATTAAACCCCCAAACTTTATTGGTTATAATTATAAAAAAATGATTTGAAATAATCTACAAGACTCCCTACTAGTGTGTAGGATTGAGAAATAGCACTGAAGAAATTCAAATATTTATTAGCTAACACAAATATGATATTTCATTATTAAGATTAAACGGTAGATTACCATTATTTGTTAAATCTGAGAAGCTAGGTGGCACAGTAAATTGAATGCTTGGTCTGGAGTTAGGAAGACTCATTTTTAGTTCTAATCTGGCCTCAGACACTAAACCCTATTTGCCTCAGTTTCCTCATCTATAAAATGAACTGGAGAAGGAAATGGCAAATTACTTGAATATCTTTGCCATTTCCCGAATGTTGTTACTAAAGATCAAGACATGACTGAACAAAAACAACAAATTGGTAAATTTAAGCATTTTTTACACTAAATAGATGAAGTCCTTAATTAGAGAGGGGGTAGTGTGGCATGGGCAATACTTTGGTAGATTTGGAGTAGGGAAGACATGGGTTCTAACCCCTTCTCAGACATTAACAATATTATTCTATTTGAGTCATCTCTGTCAGTCTGAGTTTCTCCATCTGTAAAATGGGTAGAACATGCCTTAATATAATTGTAAGGATCAAAAGAGATGATAGAAATACTTTGCAAACCTTTTGCAAGCACATATTTATATATATGCATCTATGCATATTAATAAGAGCTAACTTCATATATATTTTTCTTAATAAACTATGGCCTTTATTGTCATATTACTTAAATTGATAATGGATTGATTAATTGAGATTTAGAAAGGAAAATCAGCATTTTAATTCAAAGATGATAAGTATGAAGGAAAGACCTAGAAAAATTTAATAAGAAAATTCATAGAGGATTAGAGATTTAAAAGGCTATCTAGTCTAACACTAATTTTGCAGGTAGCAAAAGTGTGACGTAGAGAGGTTAATTTACTTGCCCATAATTCAAAGGTAGATTAAATAAAGAGAGATCACTTTGAGGTGAAATTGATGAGAAAAGAAGGAAGAGTTGGTGACTGAGTTGGAGTTTGGAGGAAAAGAAAGATAATTTTGTCATTCCTACTATTATTTGCCTAAATTTAAGTATGTATTTTGGATGTTGGGTGCCAGATGTCTATACTTTTCTCTTCTAGAAAGGTCTAAGAAATCTTGGAAAGTTTTTTCATAATCATCTTAGTGGTATAGTGGCAAGAGTATACCCAGCTTAGAGTCCAAGGATCCTGGGTTCAGATGCCAATTACTCCATACACATTTATTAAATGCTACTAGACTCTAGGCATTGTGCTAAGCACTGAGGATACAAGAAAAGGGCAAAAAGTCTTTGATCTCAAATTTTTTATTATCTAGTCAGGGTGACAACATGCAGACAAATATATACAAAGCAAGCAATGTGCAGGATAAATAATTAATAGAGAATTGGCATTAGAATTAAGAGGAGTTGGAGAATGCTTCCTGCAGAAGGTGGGAATTTAGCTGGGTCTTAAAGCCAGGGAAGCAAGTAGACAGAGCTGAGGAGAGAGACCCTTCCAGACACGGAAGATGGCCAGAGAAAACATTATGATTGGAGGAAGGCAGCATTTGTTTATGGAACAACCAGGAGGCCAGTATTACTGGATGGAAGATTGTCTGTTGGGGAGTAAGGTGCATAAAAATCAGAATGGTCAACGGCTTTGAATGTCAAATATAGCATTAACTAGTGTTATATTAGCTATTTGAGCTTGAACAAATCAGTTTTCCTTTTCTGATCTTCTTACTGTGAAATGAGTAGTTTGGACAAGATGACCTCTATAGTTCTTTCCACTCTAAAACCTTGATCTTACTTTCTTTGTCAATTTGACTACAATAAACTCCCTTTTACTGACATATCATAGAGAAAAGAAATATAAGCAAATTAAACTATGATTAAGAAAAAAGACTCCTAAGAACTAGTGGGCTAATTTCTAGGTACTTTGTGTTCCTAATTCCCAGTATAAATATTTCTCTAATGTGGCTTATTAAATATTATCTAAATTGATATAAATTGGGAAATTTGAAGGGTCTGTGTGGCAAATGCCCATCATTTGATAACTGTTATCTATAGTTTTCAGAGGATGCTAGACTTTCTCCTGCAAGAGAATTTATTATTCATTATGCTCTACTACTTGGAAAGCATTGCTCAAAACTTGTTTACTGATTTCATAGAATTTGAGAGCTGACTGTGTGACCCTGGGCAAGTCACTTGACCCCCATTGCCCACCCTTACTTACCACTCTTCCACCTAGGAGCCAATACACAGAAGTTAAGGGTTGAAAAAAAAATTAAAAAGTAAAAAGAATTTGAGAGCTGAAAGAGACCTTGGTGGTCATCTAATCTGATTTTACAGATGAAGGCATGGAGGCATGAAGGCAATACAGTTCAATTAAATACAATTCAACAAGTATTTGTTAATTACCTTCTACATTTCAGACTCCTGTGGCAGGTGAAATGTAAAAAAAATGTAGAAAATGTAAAAAAAAATGTAAAAAAAAAAGGTAAAATGAGAAGAGTCCCTTCCCCCCAAGGTGCTTATATTCTAAAAGGAGAAAAAACCCCGTAATATATAGAAAAAGTAATACAAAACAATGCAAAGTCACTTTGGGGAGGGGTGCTACTAACTGAAGAGATCAGGAAAGACTTCCTACCAACAGCTGGCAACCTTTTTGGCCATGAGAGCCATAAACGCCCGCAGAAGGAGGAGGATGGAGACAGAAGGCACTGGAATATGGGGTGGGCACTGAAGGGCCCCCTGGGGCACATTCTGGGGCTCTGCTCGCACTGGCTGGTCGGGAGGTGGAACCAGATATGGCTCCAGAGCCATACAATGCAGACCCCTGCGACTATCAATAGCACTTGAGTTGAGATTTGAATGGATCTAAGAATTCCAGGAGTTAGAGTAAGGGAAGGAACATTCAGGGAAGGAGAACAGCCTTGGTAAATACAAGGAGATGGGAAATAACATTTCATTTATCCTGGAGAGCAGGTTTGGGCAGAAATATGTGCATATGTGTACGTGTGTATGAGTATGAGCATGTTTGTAGTAACATGAAATAAAACTGCAAAGATAGATTAGAGCCAGATTCTGAGGCGCTTTAAAAAGCACATAGAGAAGTTTGTTTTTTAAAGTTTAGATGCAAGAGGAAAAGCTTTATGAAAAGGAGAATAATATAGTCAAGGTTATTATTTAAGAATATCAAAAGATAAAATAGAGAAAAAGAATATCATAAGATAAAAAAGATAAAATAAGAAATTTAAGAATTTTATCATTATAAGGAACATAGTTAAGCAAGGGGAAAGACTGGAATCTCTTGATTTGGGGGCATGAGTAGAGACAGAATCAACAAGACTTGGCTATTATTTGTATTTGGAGGATAAGAGAAAAGGAAGATTGGAGGATGGCTTCAGGCTTGTGACTCTGGGCTCCTTGAAAGGTGAGATTTTGATAGAAATACAAAATTTAGAAAAGTGCTGTTTTTTGGCGGGAACAACGAGGGGATAATCAATTTTAAAACATTTTAAGTTATGTGTAATATATTAAATGGGACATTGAGATAATGATATCTGTCAGATATCTAGTAAAGCAATCCTGGAGCATCCAGTGATGTCACTGGTCCTTTCTGAAAATGAAGAAAGAACCAAAACTGGAGCTCATGAGAGAGATGGGAACTTGTTTGTAGTTTCAGAAGCCATCTCCATAAAGACAACCGAACCCAGTGGAACTGATGAGTTCGCCAAGACAGAAAGTATATAAATATGTAGAGAAAAAAGGATCCTGGACAAGTTCTGAGTTGCACAGGGGATATGGAGAATATGGAATAAATGATAACCAATCATTAATAGCTTGCAAGTCTCTCTCCCTTCTGACATTGAACCTGCTCTTAAATTTTTACCTGATTCTCGAAGACTTCTTGACTATTATCAATTCAAGGATCCAGAACAACTACAACGGACTCCTGATGAAAAGGGCCATAGAAGGAGCTAAATGGAGATTGAAGCATACCATTTTCCTTTATTTTCTCTACACTTTTTTCTCTAGTGTTATAATATGTGGTTTCTTTCATAATAAGATGAACATGAAAATATGTATTATGTGATCACACATGTACAATTTATATATCATGTTACCTACTATTTGGGTAAAAGTTAGGAAAGGGAGAGAAAATAGATTGCAAAGTGTCAGAAAACAATTATTTAAAAAACGTTATCAAAATGTAATCTGGAAAAAATTAAATTAAAAAAAGGCTTCTTGACTAATCGAAAGGAGAGTTTTTCTGGAGAAAATGTGCTTGTCTAATTGTTAGACCTGATCCCATGATTCACCTTCATACTTTATATTTCTTCATTAAATTAAAGAATTTTTAAGCATGTCTGAATATCTTCAGTATAGTTATCTGCATTGGCATCATCCATTTTATTTTATTCTTTATCCCCATTTTTTTATTCAAAGGTATTTTATTTTCCTAATTACCTGGAATAACACTTTCCTGAAATAATAAGATCCAAATTGTCCTCCTCCCTCCCTTTTCTCCCTCCTTTTAGAGATAGTAAGCAATTTGATCTGGGTTATACATGTATTATCAGGCATCATCCATTTCAAATGGGAATCACTTAGGATTAATGATTCTTCCCCCATAACTTCACACAATGCCATGAAGAAATAAATACATAATGATGCCATGATTCGCTTCATTTGTATGCCAGTGATGATTGAAGCCTGGAATAATAGATGAAGAGTGCTGGACTCAGAGTCAGTAAGATCTAGATTCAAATTCTTCCCCTACATAATTTATATTTAAATATGGGCAAGTCATTACCCTTCTGAGACTTGGGAGTCCTATGATATTTCTCTCTTGGACTTCCCTCTGCCATTTTCCTAGAACCCTTATTTTGAGGAGCGTTCTGGCCCAGTCATCCTTCATTCCTCTCTCTCTCTCTCTCTCTCTTTTTTTGGACTTTTCTATCATTCACCTCCACCTCTCCACCTGCTATTTAACTCCCTTTTATGTATCATCTTCTCTTCTTAAAATGTAAGCTCCTCCAGGGCAGGGGACATCTTTTTTATAAATTTGTATTTGTATCTAGCCCAGTGCCTGGTAAATAGTAAGTACTTAAAAATGTTTATTGACTAGATGACCTTTAAGGTTCTTTATGACTAAATCTATGATCCCATGAAGACTAGTAAAGGGACTTGATCTTCACTGTTTTATTTATACCAAAACAATGAAGAAAGCCTTATAACATCTGAATCTTAATATCTGGTAATCAATTAATCAGCAAGTTTCTATTAATCACTTACTTTATACTAGTCATTATGCTAGACCTAGGGATACAAATAAAAAGAATGAAATAATCCCTACTCTCATGGAGTTGAATATTACTTAATAAAAAAAATTGACTTACATGTTTGCCAAATATTTATTTAAATTTATTTTAAATGCCCTTCCTTCCTTCCTTCCTTCCTTCCTTCCTTCCTTCCTTCCTTCCTTCCTTCCTTCCTTCCTTCCTTCCTTCCTTCCTTCCTTCCTTCCTTC
>NC_058130.1:596436698-596451156 GCF_016433145.1 Gracilinanus agilis
CTTTCTTTCTTTCTTTCTTTCTTTCTTTCTTTCTTTCTTTCTTTCTTTCTTTCTTTCTTTCTTTCTTTCTTTCTTTCCCTTCTTAGAATTAATACCAAGTATCAGTTCCAAGACCAAAGAGTGGGAAAGGCTAGTTAGTTGGGCTTAAGTGACTTGCCCAGAGTCACACAGTTAGGAAGTGTCTGAGAACAGATTTGAACCCAGGATTTCCCATCTTCAGACTTGACTCTCTATCCACTAAATCACCTATCTGCCTCTAATGTTTTGTTAACATGATGTTAAACATCAAATTGTATTTTTCATTTTCCCTAAAAATTCTGACATTTTGTAAATATAATATGAATCAATCAACTAACCAACTAATATTTATTAAACAATTATTATATCAGATCCTGTGCTAGTTTCTGGAGATTCAAAGAAAAAGTAAAAACGGCTTATTCTCAGGGAGCTTAAAGCCATATTAGAGAGTCAATATATAAATAAATAGGTATATACAAGATACATATAAAAGAAGGGTAAAGTAACCTTTTAGGTAAAAGTTCTAGAATCTGAGATGTCATCATTAAACTTTATACCTACTTAGTTTCTATCATAAGAAACAATTTTAGATGACTATTATAATAATGAACTCAGGTATTCTCTCCAGGAAAGGGGCAGTTGAACTTGGGGCAAGTATGCCTCATTTATGAAATTCCTGAAAAAAAAAACTATCCCCAAATCATATTGTATAAATTGAGTAATGTCAAATATAATAAAGAACCTGTTTTTATTTTTTTAACAACCTTTATTTTAATTATTTTGTAGAGATAATAGATAATCATTCCCTAACTTACCCATCACGTAAGTCTGAATTTTCTCATATAGTTTCAGGTTTGACTTGCTTCAAGCAAGGTGTACCTATGTATTTGACATAATCAGAATCTGAAGAAATATACTCAATTACCTAGGCCTCCATTAGGTTTATGTTTTTAAAGCTCATGTTTAATGGATGTGATCCCATTAGCTGGATCTCTATTTTGCAGTCTCCTTTAGGGCTGTCCAATCTTGATAGCTTTTCACTACAAAGCATTTATTTCTCTTCGAGCTATTGTTGTTTTGTTCTGAACACCAACTCATGGAGGAGACCCTCAATTCAGGGACACTACAGATTTCCTTTACCCTTGGAGATATCCTGTGTCACAGCTGACTGCTTTAGTACCAATAAAATTCTAAGGGCTCCTGTTTTACTGGGTGCAGCACTGACTAGCAAAGTCATTCCTATTAAATATTAACATCATTTACTGAGAGTATAATTAGAAATAAAATAAACGGGCATATAAAATTTATATTTTAATCATCCTTGTGCTCCATATCAGGTATTTGGAGATGGTCTGTGCTTGGTGTGAAGTGAGCTAGCAGAGTTGGGTTGTAATGACATTACAGCAGCCATCCCCAAACAAGTGGGATTTCACTTTCCAAATCGGGAATCTTTTGTGGAATAATGTGGAATTTTGAATTTTTGTGGAATAATGAAAAGGATATGAATGTGTGTATGTGTGTGTGCATGAGTGTTTGGGGTTAAGGAGTGAGTTGATGGTGGTGTGGCATTAGAGTGATGGTTGGTGGTATGACACAGCAGAGAGCACCAAACTCAAATAAGCCCTAGATAGAGGGATGGAGGTGAACAGTCATATATATAAATGTATATATGACAAACTATAGACAGATATAGATATAGATATAATTGTATCCATATCTCTATGATTCTATGTATCTGTATGTCTATCTATCTCTATGTATCCATTTATCTTTCTATCTATCCATCCATTAATCTGTCTCTCTGTCCATCTCTCTCTGTCTGTCTGTCTGTCTGTCTGTCTGTCTGTCTGTCTGTCTGTCTATCTATCTATTTATCTATCTAATCTGACAGCAGGTTTTACATGACCCAGAAATTGAGACAAATTTTCTATGAGGCTATCTTAGCCTGTCACTGGATGTAGGTGACTGGCTTAAATTGGGTGAGATAACACAAGATTTCATTCCTTTATGGACCATGTGGAACTTGTTGCTTTGAGGGGAACATGTAGATATGTCCTCTTGGCTTCCTTTAAGGTCTAAGTAGGATTGAAATGGAGTTGATATACTAATGTTTACTGTTCTGTATTGGGAACTAGCCAGGAAGATGACAAAGTTGTGATGTGTCAAAGCTTGAAAATCTTTTTTATAGAAGAGATACAGGTCTGATAATTATTTAATTGTCTTTAAGGAGAGGTGGGAACATGCTGGGCAGCACAATATTTTAATAAACTTGCAAGGAAAACAATCTATTTCTGAAGCCTGACTGCCATACTTTGTATATGTCTATAGATCTTTTTCTTTAAGGATCTGAAACACTTTAACAGTCTCAGGCACTGCTTCCACAGTCATGCACCCCTTTGCACTGGGTTCCCACCCAAAGTCTGTGCCTGCATTCAAGGTCTGCATTCAAAGTCCGTGTTCTTTAACCTCTTGGGGGTCTTAAGTCTTGCTGCTCTCAGGAGCAGGCCCTGCTGATCCCAGGTAGCTGCCAATGACTTAATGAATGCCCCAAACTTGCTCTAACTCTTGTCCGCTGGCTTTGGCATTGTAGGTGGTGTGTGTGGGAGGGGGCGGAGGGGGGGTGCTCAGCTCACATTTTAGTGAGAGCTATTTTACCCCCTTATAGCATGGAAATGTCCAGATCCCATGTACCTTCAATGCTGTGCCCTATTGTGGGGTCCCTTATTCATCTGGATTTGGTTTTTGTGTCCTTTTGAGGAATCATGTGTAGATGGGTTAGGAGAGGTTAAGCAGCTGCTTCTACTCTGCAGCCATTTAACCTGGAAGTCTCTCTGAAACACTTTAAAGACATTGTCAAATTCATTTAGGCTTTTCTTTTCTTTTCTTTTCTTTTTTAACCATAGACTCAGGAAGTAGAAGGTACTTTCAATGATGGAGCAGTGAATGAAACTCAGAAACCTTTCCTAAAAACAGCGCCCAGCTGCCTGGTAGAGATTAATCATATTACTTGGGTGAGTGTCCTCATGTCTAAGGTCACTTTTAATACTCAAACTCAATAATCAAAATGCCCATTCTTAAGGATCTTTTATACAATATTAGAGAAGATCAAATAAACAAAAAAAACTGATTTTGGTTTCATCATTGATTCAGGGAAATGAAATAACTCATCAAGAGTTTGATCAGCTCATATTCTATTCCATCAAATTCAAACAACATTTATTAAGCAGTTCCCTCATACAAGACAGTATGCTACGTGAACTGGAGTATACTATAATGACAAAAATGAAATAGGTCATATGCTGAAGGAGTTTATATTCTACTGGGAAATACAAATAAATAAATGTACATTATATGCAAAGGGACATACAACAATTTGGAAAAGGAAGCAGTGTTAATATATGAATATAATTATTTATTATATTAACATATGATATGTTAATATAATAATATTGCAATCAGGAAAAACTTGAAGTACAATGTGCCACTTGTACTATCCATTGAAACAAGGTAGGGAGTCTTTGAGATAGAGATGAGGAAGGTAATGTCACATTCCAGAGCTGGAGACCACCTGTGCAATAGCACATGAGTGGTTGATTGAATTAATGAATAGCTAGCTAGCCAGTTTGACCAGAATAGAAAATTCCTGAAGAGGAGTAATATGAAACAAAACTGGAAGAGTATTAGAAACTGGAAGATGAATCCAGATTTTGCAGAGCTGTAAATGCTAGGGGGAGGTTTTTGTATTTTGTCCTAGAGGCAATAGAGAGCTTAGGAAGGCATTTGTATAGAGATAACATGATGTTGTTCAATTTCCTTATTCTGGGCATTTTTATTTGTGACGTGTCCCCTGAACCTGAAGCTCTCTCCACCTCTTCTCTTGCCTGGCTGCCTTCAAGTCTGTTAAAATCTTACCATTTTGCAAGAAACCTTTCCCAGTCTTCCTTAATGTTAGTACCTTCCTTCTGCTGATTATCTCTAGTTTATCTTGTGTTTATGTGTGTATACTCACCCGAATGAATACATATAAATCCATATTACATATTTACATACATACATGTAGATACCTATCTATATGTATGCAAGTTTTATATACATATGTATGTATTGTAAAAGAAAAAAAAACTGGGAACTATTTTCTGAGCAAAATTGACTTTATTGTAAGAGCTGCAAATGACAGTCAGCATCTCTAGACAGCCCAACACAATCTAAGAGAGACAGGCTCATTTGCTGACTGGTATATATACTTTATATATGCAATAGAGTCAGATTACACAAACTTCCCCCCCAAAAGAGGGTCTGGTCATCTACATATTTCTTATCAGAGGGTCAGCCACAATTTCTTCTTCTAGAAGGTCTCCATCTTCAAGTAGCTCAGGTTTTTCCCTAATCTTCTTATGGGGCAGATTATGTAGCCACCTGCTCCATATTTGGTGAAAATAAAGATGCCAGAGGTTAATTTAGAGTTTCAAAGTCAAATGAGTCTCAGGAAGTCTGAATATATTCCAAGATGCAAAAGGCATGTGCAAAGTTTCCTTGACAAGTATATTTAGCAAGGCTCAAAGGGAATTTCCCTTATTGTTTTACCCACAATATTGAATATTGATTCTCCTACACATTTAATAAGTGGGATTATTCTTTACTATTAATTCTATTGAGATTACAATTATCATTATAATACTGGATATTTAATAGATTTACAAGCTCTAAAAAGGCATAGAACAATGAATATAAAATTATTAAAGCTGCTTAATTAAATTATCTTTTATAGTATACATATATGTATATATACATACACATAAACATATACATACACATACATATTTTCACATACACATATATAGAAATACATACATTTGTACATGTATATGGGTGCCAAGAAAATCTAAAATGTAGTCACAAAGAGTTGGACATGATTGAAAAAGATAGAACAAAAACAATATATCTATATGTATATATACGACATGTACATATTGCATATAATATCTACATTATATATCTCTATCTCTATATATCTATATAAAACTCATTTGTAAATGATCATTGGCATACCATCTTCCTCATTAGACTATGTGAGCATGAACTGCCTTTTACCTTTCTTTGTATCTTCAGTGCAAAGCCCAGGGCTTGCACACGGTTAATAAATGCTCATCGACTGTCTGGCAAGATGAGATCCGTATTTTAGGAATGTCACTTTGACACTGTATGGGGTATGGATTGGGAGGGAAGCCAATTAGGTTTCTTGCTTCATGGCTATTATACTGTAGGTTCTTTCCTCTATAAATATTCAGCTTCTCTTTCTGACCATGGCATAAATAAACAATGAGGTCTATTGCTTTTAAGGCATTGTGATCACCTATTCAAATTTACCAGGTGAAATCCTATAGAATCTTAGATTGTTACATTCGCATCTATTCATTGATGGGAACCTAGTTTTCCTCTGAATGCTGAGTAAAGAAAGGACGCTCTATCCAACACTGAGAAGGGCAAAGGGTTCTCAGTTTCTTATTTCCCTCCCATATTGCATGAACTTGGCCCATATAGTATTTGATAAGGAAGGAAGTGTTGGGTGGGATTTTGCTGGGAAATTTCAGAGACTCTTTTCTTTAAAATCAACAACGATTTACCAGTACAACTGGATATCATCACCCTATGAATTAAGTTCATTAGTCTTTGCCAATGGCCAGTTTTGATTCCAGTATTTGCAAAGACAGTGGAAAGAAATTGAGCCCCTGGAAATTAAAAGGGAAAAATGAGCCAGTTTTCATTACCGAGCAATGGTATGTAAGTATATCTGCTTTTCTTCTTAGCTATTTCAGATCAGTGAGTATATTTATAATGGGTGGAGATTTTTAATCACTGGCATAATAACCTCATGTTTTTTTATTAGTCCCTTGGCTTTAATAGACCATTCAAATAATACTTTAGCTAATAGTCTTGTTGCTTTTAGTGAAAAGAAGGCAATGTTTTTGTTATTACTCAAGAAAAGCATATTGCTCCTTAATGATCTATTATCAATGAGGTTCCTATGTCAAATCTTTTTGGATCACATCTGCCAGTTGGCATTTAAAAGACTGATGAGGTATTTTTAATAGAATCGATCATCAACTTTCATTTTGGATTCATTGCAATTATTTGTAGCTTTGTTCTCTTTAGTCTTCTAGAATAGCCCTAGATAAAGCTTGATGCATCTCAGTGGTAACCTTACCATTTGAGGGGCATGGGAGTGATGCAAGGTATGAAATTTTCATACTTTGCACCAGGAAAAAAGAAACAAAGATTCAGTAGAGTTGTTGATCCTTTTGTAGTTGGTGTTTGGAAACTGATTTTTATCTTTGTTAATGGCTTTAAAAGTATTAGATATAGAACCTAGCACATATCTGTGAAAATGTGACAAGGTATCTTGGTCAAATAGCTGGGGAAATTTATATGAGGCTTATGGCTAGTCTTAAGTTTACTTTATTAAAGTGTCTCATTTTTAGATAAGGTTTTATTGACCTAGAATAAGTCATGTGCTTTTTGTTAGAAAGAGAAAGCTGAGAGGTATCAATAAAATAATTTTATATTATACAGATCAAAATTTGAGCTGAGAAAACAATAGGATTTTCCTCTGCCTCACTTCCTCAAGTTTTCATATTTTGAAGGGCATGCAAGTTTAGATACATGGGGTTATATCAAGGAAAGCTGTCATAAACCAGAGTATAGTGCTGTGTATTTAACCTTTTCCCTAGACAATCCCCTAGGAATGATTTTATGCAAAATTTCAAATAGAGGAGAATCGAGCTCAACTGAAGCATAGCCCTCATGGAGAAAAATACCATCAGTAGAGGTCATGTTCCTTAGACCAAGGAGAGGTGAAATATTTAGACTATCTACTGCAAACTGAAAAAATAACTTAAAGCAAAAATACCTTTTATTTAATGCCAATATCTCAAAGAGTAGCTTTCCAGATGTGTTATAATTTTCTTTTTCTGAATATCTTCCATTAGCTTAGCAAATTAGGGTGGCACAAAAAAAATCCCAAATAGGCAAAATGACTTTCTTTTGCCTTCAGGGTGAATAGATATTAAACTGACAGTGGAATCAAAGCCAAAGAATCTTAGAATTGGAAGACACTTCAGGGACTATCTAGTCCAATCTGGTTCTGTACTAGCATGCCCTCTGCAATATGCCCTCCAAGTAGTCATCCCACATTTGCTTGAAGACTAAATTAACTTGGCTTTCTCTATAGGGTGTTGAGAACAGAGACTTTTATTATTATCAATATAATAATCTATTATATAAAAATATAACATTACATGTTATAATATATTATATAACATACATAATATGAATTATATAATATATAATACCACATATGCTTTATATATAATTTATTATATAATATATAACATAATAGATTATATACTATAATAATAAAATAGATCATATAATATATAATATAATATAAACAACAACAATAACATTACATAGCATCTACTTTGTGCCAGGCACTGTGCTGTGTTTTATAATTATTTTATCATATGATATTCATAAAAATTCTGGGAGGTACAGTTGTTATCCTTATTTTATAGATTGGAAAATTGAGGCAAACAGAGATTAATTGACTTACCCAGGGTCACTTAGCTAATAAGTGTCTGAAGCAAGATTTGAACTCAGGTTTTCCTGATTCTAGGTCCAGTACTCTGTCCACTGCACCACTGCCTATCAATTGTTTTCTTTGTGCCTGATCTTGGCATATAGTAGATAGTAAATAAATGCTTGTTGATTGACCAGTTGATTCCATCTTTGATGGTTATTGTAGTACCTTGCCTACATGATTACCTTTTCTACATGATTAGAGACTTGCCTGCAACCACTAAAAGGTTAAGGGTACATGGAATTTTTACCAGTTCTCAAATGCAATCACAACTGAGACTAGTCCTAGGGACTATAACAGAAGATGATGGATCTTCATTATGGCCTGTCCTCTGGAAACAGAATTAGAGTGTCATCTGAAACACATTTTTCCATATCTGATACTGAATCCCTATACAGTAGGCAAACGTCTCATTGAGATGTCTACTTGTGGGGTATGTGTGTGGCTGAGTGGATAGAGAATCAAGCCTGGAGTCAGAAAATCTTGGGTTCAAATATAGCCTCAGACAGTTCCTAACTGTGTGACCTTGGGCAAGTCACTTAACCCCAGTTGCCTAGTCTTTATCACTCTTCTATTTTAGAATCTGTCTTCTGTCTTAAAACAAATTAATTCTAAGACAGAAGGTAATTTTTTTTTTAAATTCTGCTTGTATCCTGTCTTAATTGCCAGGGAAGGCTTCACTTTGTCTAGTTTTAGGAATGTGGAATCAGAATTGAGGGGGTAGGGGGCCACACTTGGGATTAAAAAACAAAATTGTTTCCAGTCATGATTTTGACACATATGATCCATGTAACTATGGGCAAGACACAACCTCTCACTGCTCCAGACAATATTTTAAAACTCTAACTTACAAAGCAGTTGCTTTTCTACATTGATAGGTAAAATAATTTCCACAACCAGAATTCTCCATGCTGATGAAATCACATGTAATAGGGGGAATGAAATTATGCTGTTATAGCCCTCCCCTGAAAAAAAGAAAAAGAATGAGAAAATAAAAGTTGAGGCAGCATAGTATAGTCAGTAAAGTGCTAAACAAGGAGTCAAGAAGACCTGGATTAAAATCTTGCCTTAGACATTTCTAGCTGCATGTCCCTGGTTAAATTAATTAACTTCATTGTGACTCAGTTTCCTCATCTGTAAAATGAGGGGCCTGGACCCAGTGAACTCTGTAGTCCCTGATAGCCTCTAAATCTATGACCCAGTGGCTATTATCTATTTTCTTTAGAGAATAGTTAACTATTGAAAATATTATTCTTAATCTTTAAAAAAATTTATTCAAAGTGACCTTAAACCGTATTTCTAGGCAGAAGTCAGTTACTATTTACTGTTGGAGTTGGAAAGTGAAATTGTGCATGTTTGTAGGAGGAGAAGTAAGTAGCTCAAGAATACCTGAGGTCTTCCCTTGGGTTTATTTCATTTCTGTGCTTCCACAGCTCATTGCCCAGATAAATGCAACTTAGTGACATTTTTTTCCAGGTATTTTTATAATGAGATGATATTTTCTCTTAAAACTAACACTCACTTTCTCTGTCTCTGTCTCTGTCTCTGTCTCTCTGTCTCTGTCTCTCTGTCTCTCTGTCTCTGTCTCTCTCTCTCTCTCTCTCTCTCTCTCTCTCTCTCTCTCTCTCTCTGTCTCTGTCTCCTCCCACTCTCTGTCTCTCCCCCTCCCTTTCTCTCTATCTCCCTCCTTCCCTCTTCTTGCTTTTTCTCTCTTGTTAACTCTGTATCGCTATGTCTCTCTCCCCCTACTTTCATTTCCTCTTCTCAAAATGCCACAGAACTACAGAGCTATTTCATCCATCATCTCACCTAAGGGGCAGTCATATCTTTGGTCAACTTTGTAGCCTTCCTCTGGACCTTCTCCAGAATCTGAGAATTGTAACAGCTCCTCTGGAACTATTATACTTTCTCACATCAGTAAGCTCTAACTTAAGTGGATCTGTAATCATGCACGCTGACAAAACAGAGAAAGACATTATGGCCTTCAGTATCCTGTCAATGATCCGTGGGCTATCAGAGGTTCAGGCACTCCAGCGAAGCCTTCCCCGACAACTCTTCTGCTTAAGAAAAAAAAAAAAAAGAAGAAGTATAAGAAGAAGAGGAAGAAGAAAGGACAAAGGAAAATGAAGACACAAAGCTAGAGCTTCAACTAGAGCAGTTTTTAGGGTCTGACTTAAAATTACGAAAGGAAGGACAGCCTCTACTAATTGCATTTCGCTCTTAACTCATCCCGCTGTGTTTGGTTATTACAGTGCACATGGGGAACTCTCTCATGCTGAGCGGACCCCCTGCACTAGCTCGTTTCCGAGAGTGAATTAAGGACGGAGAGGAAGCCTTTACTCTGCACCTCTTTGCTTTAGGGAGTTTAACTCAGGTACTTCACTGAGTTGTGTGTGTGTGTGTGTGTGTGTGTGTGTGTGTGTGTGTGTGTGTGTGAATTCTATCACGGCATAATCAGGTAAAAGCCAGCAAAGGACGTAGGGCTCACTTCAACCCCTGACCATAATGAATGTAAAACGTCTGTAGTAATAGATAGATTGAAATGAAAACCCCCTTCATCTTGGCATGTGAGAGATTTGCAATCACATTTGGATTCTCCAAGCGGCTGCTTGATTGGAGATTAACGCGTGGGTGGATTGACCTTTCTTGCAAGAGCTGTTGTTTTTGCACTAAACGTGTGAAAAACAAATTTCAAATAGCTGGCCTATTGTACTTCTCTTGTGATTCATATTATCACCCCTTTTAGATTTCTCAGCAGTAATGGCACTTATTAAAACTCACCAGGGCTTTTTTCTCCCCCGGTTTTCTTTTCTTCTGTGGGGGTGGAATCTTCCACCCACAGGAAGGTCAGTTGCACCTCTGTCCCCATGCTGTCACCGAACATGGAAGTTCTTGATTAACTTGTGCTTGGGGCCAGAGAAAGTGTGTTTGAGAAAATAAATGGAATCATCTAGAGGGCTTGGTGTACAGGTTGCTCACTGTGGCCTGGAGAAACACTATTCATTATTTTCTCCAGACAATATGAGGTATCGATTCCACATTTGGCGAGTGGAGATCCATTTCCCAATCTTGTGTTTAATTCATGCATTAAATGCTTCTTCAGAGTACAGCTACTGGGTCCTCTTTTTTCCCTTAGAGGTGTAGAATCTCTGGGTTCAAAGGTAATAAAGTGCCCATCTGGTGCAACCTTCCACTCAGTGCAGGAATCCTATGTATTTCATGTGACTATTCTAGACTTGCCTGAGCAATACAATGGACAGTGGCACCTCCTGTTTCTTTTGAGCTTTCACTATCTTGAAGACTTGAGCCAACAACTAAGGAGCTCAGGGATCCAAAAAAGTTTCTGAGTTAAAAAAATGAATGAAATTCTAGGATGTGAAGAAAAAAAAAAAAGATGAACTCTTTCAAGAATGTAATATTCTGAATGAGTGGATGTCCTGTGATTGGGGAATGGCTGAACAAATTGTGGTATATGGTGGTGATGGAATAATATTGTGCTGAAGGAATGATGAACTGCTTGATTTCTATAGGAACTGGAAGGACCTCTGTGAACTGATTCAGAGCAAAATGAGCAGAGTCAGGAGAACAGTGTACAGAGAAAGTGAAACATTATGGAATGATCAAATGTAATTGACTTTGTTACAGCAATACAATGATCCAGGACATCCCAAGGGATTTATTTTTATTTTTTATTTTTTTTAAAACCTTTATCTTCCATCTCCAAGGCAGAATAGTGGTAAGGGTGGGCAATGGGGGTCAAGTGACTTGCCCAGGGTCACACAGCTGGGAAGTGTCTGAGGCCAAATTTGAACCTAGGACCTCCCATCTCTAGGCCTGGCTCTCAATCCACTGAGCTACCCAGCTGCCCCCACCAAGGGATTTATGAGAAAGAATGTTATCCACATTGAGAGAAAGAACTGTGGGAGTAGAAACACAGAAGAAAACATATGATTTATCACTTGTTCATACGAGTATAGGATTTGGGGTTTGGGTTTTTGAAAGATGACTCTATTACAAAAATGAATAATATGGAAAAAGGTATTGAGTGATAATACATTTATAACCCAGTGGAATTGTTTGTTGGCTCTGAGAGCAGGGAGGTAAATGGGGAGGGAAAGTGCATGATTCATATAACCATGGAAAATACTTTGAAATAAACTAACTAATTAATTTTTGAAAAAAGAATGTAATATTCTATATTGAGAACCTTCCTGTGGGCCCATAACAGTAAAAAAGAGGAGTATGCTACACATTACATGCAAAGAACTGTGTAGGAAAATTTATATAAAAGATATCATCCAAGTACATGACTGAAAAAAGGGGGGGAAATGGATCAGTTATATAGCCAAAGCATAGAATAAGGAAAAAGCTTATATTTTCCATTGTCATGTAAACAATGTTAAGAATATCAAAGCCACACCCTGAATATAATGGAGGTTGCCAGCTATGGCAGACCAATAAGGCAATGAGTATGAGATAACCACTAGACAAGCCGCCTGTCTCATTGGTCACCCAGGTTTGTGAAATGGAGTAAAGGTTATTGGGTGGATCCTCTAGGGTGATTTGCAAGAGGGCAAGGACCAATCATATAGGATAAAAGGATGTGGTTGAAGTAAGGATCTTTATCATTGGAGAACAGATTCATATTGATGAGATAATAGACCCATTTGATTACTTGAGGGCAGACACTGTTTTTCTCCTTTTTCAATTGATTAACTATTTTGGAGCTGGACACAACCACATTACTTGCGCTAACTCTTTATGCCCATATTTCTTGTTACACTTGTTTGATTGATTCAAGAAAAGGAAATGTCAAGAAAAATGGCCTTCAAAATGTGGAAGAAAAGGAAAATTTTGTATTGCTAGAACTTCAGATTATTGAAATGTCTATTCTATCCAGATGGAGTAGAATTTTTGTGCTTTCTATCTTTTCTGCCCTGTAGCATTTGTTTCAGAATGCAACCTTTAAGTTTGCAACTAATTTAAACTTAAGAATTCAGAAACCATTTACCTCATAGGGTCTATGCATATCAAATGAAAGGCAGCAAGGTGAAGAAAAATGAACATTGGCTTGAGAAATAGAACACTGAAGTTTTATCCTAACTTTGCTACTAGATATTTGTAAGACCCTGGTCAAGTCATTTCCCTCCTGAGTTCAATTCCATCACAGGGAAAATGAATGACTTTGGCTAGGTGGTTTCTAATTTTTTTTAAAACAGCTGTCATGACAAAAAAAGGATATCTACCACCATAGAAGGAGTGGACAATGTCTGAATGCAGATCGAAACATATCATTCTTCACTTGATTTCTTCCATGTATTTTTCTTTCATGTAAGCAATATGTGACTTGTTTCACAACATGACAAGTTGGGAAATATGTATTATATGATAACATATGGACAGCCATATTACCTGCCCTCTCGGTGAGTGGAAAGGTGGAAGGAGGGAGAAAACGTAGAATTGCAAAATGTCAGAAAATGAATATTAAAAATTGCATAGATATGTAATATAGAAAAATAAAAATATTTAAATATGTATATTTAAATAGCTCTCATTAAGGACAGCTAGTAGCACACTAGATAGAGTACTGGATCTAAACTCAGGAAGATCTGAGTTCAAATCTGATTTCAGACACTTCTGAATTTTGTGAGCCTAGATAAGTCATCCTACCTGGCTCAGTTACCTCAACTATAAAATGGGGGTCATAATTGTGCCTGCCTACCAGAGTCATTGTGAGGATCAAATAAGAGAATATTTACAAAACATTTAGTACAATGCCTGGCACATACTAGGTTATTAATAAATGCTTATTCATTCTCTGTGCAGGAATCATCTTACTATCTGACAAGCTAAACTATTTGCCCTGACTATGGCACGAGTTGACAAAGAGAGAGATTCATATTTGGTTCTTGTCCTCCATGCATCCTTTTCAGAGAGACATGTGGGGCTCTCTGAACGCAAAATACACTCCTGGGTCCTGATGAAGCTCACGGCACATAGATTGGCTTTAAATAGCTGTGGGAGCATACTGATGTGAAAACACATTTGGTGCCATCAAAAGACCATCTCACAGGGGACTTGTATAGAATCTTATTCACAGAATAGATAAAAGTGTGCACAGTCTTCAGGGTCACTTGGGAGTCCGAAGGAAATGTCATCCAGTCTAACAAAGGCAGCCAACAGAATTCCACAGTTTTACCATCTGGCCAGATGAGAGGCATTGCTGAGGTGGCAAAGAGAATTTTCTCTGACCCTGCTGCCGCCCGAGAGAGACTACTTTCCTTATTTCTGGTGTTTTGGATATTCCTATTGACAGGAATGGTCCCAAGTACAAATCTGACTAGTATCCCAAGGTAACAATGTGAGGCAGCAAAAAGGCAGACTCCAGAGGTAGCTAAGTGACCCAGTGGTTAGAGCACTACTTTTAGAGAGTCAGGAAGCCCTGAGTTTAAATCAAGCTCAGAAACTCTTGAACTATATATATATATATATATATACATATATATATATATATTCTCAGCACCACGCAGCCCCTTTTCAAATACAGACCATGTGCTAGAGCATAGAAATTATGTCAATAGCAAAATAGCCAAAATAATAAACATACATTCTTTAAAAAAACATTATGTTATAGCAATATTTTGACCATGTACATCAGTAAAAAAATTTAAACATGTACACCAGTATGAATATATTTAGTAATTTATAGATTATGTATGTATACTATTGTACTAATATATTATGTCACTAGGTAAATAGAGGATTATTACATGCCAAGCACAGTGCCTGAGAATATATAGCAGA